>NW_008669849.1:470-52671 GCF_000695815.1 Acanthisitta chloris | reverse complement strand
TTTCTCTATTAAACTGTCTTTATCTCAACCCACGAGTTTTTGTAGCTTTTACCCTTCTGATTCTCTCCCCCATCCCGTTGGTGGGGGAGTGAGTGAGAGGCTGTGTGGTTCTTGGCTGCTGCTGGGGTTAAACCACGACACTTGTTTCTCACCAGAAGTAACCAAACAATTGATTGGGCTAATCTAAAAGTACTAAAAGTACTTATCCTTTTCCATGAAGTTTCTCACCAGAAGTAACCAAACAATTAATTGGGCTAATCTGAAACTACTAAAAGTACTTATCCTTTTCCACAATAAAGAAGTACATTACCATTTTCAGACTTGAACCACAATGATGCAAAGCATGGAAACTTAGTTTCTAAAAATTAAGAGCAGCCTTTCATTAATTAGCATGTTGTTTGTGCATTCCTAGGTCAAAGTAATGTGAATACTTGAAAGAGTAATTTAGATAGCACTAGAATTATTTTTGTTGTTGCCAATGTAGCTTTTTTGAATGTTTCATCTGTTGCTTTATCATGTTATGTAGCTTTTTGAATCACTTTGGATTTATATTTTTGTTGTTGCCAATGTAGCTTTTTGGAATGCTTCATCTGTTGCTTTATCATGTTGTATAGCTTTTTGAATCACTTTAGATTTACATAAATGGCAATAATATTTTGATTAGAACTCATTCTTCTGGGTGGGAGGGTCTGAGAATGTAAAACAAGGAACAGTATTGTAGTGCAAAGCTGATTTGAAACCTATTTCAAAATGGCAGTGGTTCTTCATCTCTAATTTTCATGTAATCTCTGTAAGTGGATCAATGACTACCTGCAAAGTGGGTCACATAGTCTTAGGTGAGATTGCACATCTTGGACCCCATTCAGATTTCATGACAAGGAAGATCAAGTGTGCCCCATGTTCCTTCTGCATTTGGTATCTTGGCTTTTCAGAGGAAGGAAGCTTGACAGCATGGATGGATCAAAACTTGCCATGATGTCTTGGTGCTGTTGACATGATTTATCACAAGGTAATAGAAAAAGCTGTTGTTAGCCTAGTGTAAACTCTCTGTGATTCTAGAGCAGTCATTAATAGCAGAGTCAGTGTGGGATTGTTTCTGGATCACATAACCAAGGACAGCATCTGTGCAACTGGCACTAAATCTTAAATCAGGAGACTCTGTTAAATTAGAATATCTTATGGTGATGTTTACATTATTATATTCATTGTGTGAAGAAAAGGAAGACGCCTGAGTCAGGTGTAGCTGGAGAAATGAGGACATTGTATTATAATGATCAAATTGTCAAAGCTTCCACACATGCTTGAGAGATTCCAGAGTGCAAAAGCTACCTCTTCTAGAAAACTAATAAGACTGCAAGAAAGGAATCAATTGCATTTGTCTGAGAAACACTTTGGGAATTAGTTTGCCTTTCCCATGCGTTTGGAGTAATCCTTATTCTACTCCAATAAACTCATCCTCTTACTGTCACACACGTGCCTCCAATATGTATTAGAGAAAGAATTTCACTCTAATCCAAATATTTAGTCTGATTCAAACAAGCCCAATTCACTGCATATCATTACCTCTGTTTTCCTTCTGCCATGAGCAGTGTAGCTGTCCAGCAGGTTGCATCCAGCTGTGAGTGCAGGCATGCAGCTCTTCAGAGAAGTCCAACATCAGCACCTAAAATGAAGCACCTATGAGAGATGTGTTTGTAGAAAAGTGCCATCAGTTACTGTCACAGGACTGCACTGATCTGTTACCATTGAAAACAAACCATCAGCACCTATGGGTCAATAAGCTACCTAATTATAAAGTTAAAGAATAGGTGCATATGTAAAATAATGTATGCTGAAATGTATGCTGCTTTTTGACCTTTTTTACTGTTTGATATAGTTACTTGGTTTTTTAACCAAAGTGAGAAAATGAAGACATGATGTGCTGCAGAGCCTAAGTAAACTTGTTATTTGTAATGCTCAGTTCACTTGTGTTCATTTGTGCTACAGTGACACTACCATACAAAATGATAAACAGATATTTCTAAACAGGCACTATTATGAAATTGCTCAGTTCACTTGTGTTCATTTGTGCGACAGTGACACTACCATACAAAACGATAAACAGATATTTCTAAACATGCACTATTATGAAATGGTTTTTTTTCATTTTTCCTACAGATATTGTTTAACTGTGCTTGAGTAAAAGCTATCCATAAGGGGTTTGGTTTTTTCAGAAGCATTTTAAAAACCTTTTGATATCCCATTGTTTCAGATTTTTTTATACTTAAAAAGTTTACTTATACATGATGCAGTTGCTTTTATTATGGGAATGGATCACTTAAATATTAGCTCTGCTATATGTCAGTCTTGCAAATTAACTATCATTAACAGCTGAGTATGGTTGGTCCTTTTTTTGTATAACTCTGCAATCATATGTTTTGAATATTTCTCTTCTGTCTCTTCCTTCCAGTTAATCTCTTCCTCCTGTAAATATGTTTCTAATCCACTCCTTAATTGTGTGGAATCCTTTTAAGCAATTTAAATTTTGACCGTTTTCCTTCTTGTAGCCATTAAGAGACAGTTATCTAGCACTTAGTTTATTAAGTGTGGTCTTGAAAGAAGTGATGAACAATGATTTAGTGAGTAGCTGAAAATATTTAAATAGACTGACTTAGAGCAAAAGAACTTTAAAATGTGAATATTTTCTTCTAAATGAGATTAGGCTCCTTTCAAAACCAAAAAAGCTGGGGGTGAACATTCAATTGTATGGCTTCTGTTCTGACAACTTGCCAGTGGTTTGCAGCATAGAGGACTCTTCACCTCCTTTGTTGCCTTGTGCTTCAGGGCAGCATTTATCCCTGGGAGAGCCAAGGCTGCCATTTTTGTCCAAAGAAGTGGGAAATGATTACATTGTGTAGTTATAAAGCTGCACAAATGTAGTTACAGTTCACCTCAATGCCTCGTTTCTTGAAGACTTCTGGATCATTTTTTTGATGTATGAGTAGCTTGCCCTACACTAAATTTGTATGGAAGGAGCAGAAATTTTGATTCAGCATTTGTTGATTGTGCTGCAATGAACAGAAAAGTGAAACCACATTCTGCAAATTACCTGCTCTGTGATGTCTTTATATGTTTAATGGTCTTCTCTTCAGAAGTCCTGTTGCAGTATTGCTTCATTTGAAAAGAACAAATAGGCTATTTATTAAGTCTGCATTTCAGCTAATAATGAATAAGCGCTTACAATAATCTATCAACAATAAGGGATTTTTTTGGAGTCGTGTACGATCTTCCTGTCTGCTCCCTGGAGTCTGAAGTATTTATTAGTTGCAAACAAAGACCCTTAGAGTCAAAGGTAAGCCATGGCATGCTGAAAGAGCAGGAGCATGCCTGTAAATGGGAATGTGGTGGAGGGCAGTGAATAACAGACCTCTGGCAGGGCCCACTGTATGTTCAGTCTTCTTTTCCCACTCCACCTTGTCTAAGCTAACAGGCAGTTGCCTCTTGCCACACTCATAAACAGTGAGTTCATGCATCGTCGTGTGTTTTACATGCATTCATTAATCTACAAGGAGTGCAATCCTCTTGCACGTTTGTTTTAACCCAATAAATAGCGTTTGGTTCTGCAAATTTGGTATTGTTGATGACTCTGAGTAGATTCAAGGTTCTGTGAGGATGAACCCTTAAATGATGTTTGGATGAAAGCTGTTCTTAAACATGCAAAGCCTTTGTGACAGCATGGCCCACCCATGTGATCTTTGAGAGAGTGTCCTTTTTTTTGTGTTGGAATTCTCCAGACTTGACAAATCTGTATCATGGATGGGCATATTTAAGAAAAAAACATATATTAAAAATGTAATTGGTCTGTCTGCAATCAACTTCATCAGGAAAAGCTAGCAATTCTTCCAGTGGAGGATTCACAAATCTCCAGCCAACTTGAAAAATCCAAAGTTTGTTTTACTTTGACCTGCCTCCAGATAAATCCTCTAAAGCTGAATAGAATTCACTCTGATGAGTGACGATTCTTAGAATGGTTCATAATGCAAAAAAGAATGAAAAATGAGTCTTATTGTGATGTTTGGCACTTGTGCAGAGTTTCAGATAGGCATTCTCAAGGAGGAGAAAAAAAATGGATTGGTTTGTGGTTTGTTTTTTTTAAAAAATGTATTCCTTCTCCTGGCATTTGAAATACTTATGTTTTGAGGTGTGTCTGATTAAAACAATTTCACAGTCACCACTGACAACACTGTGCCATTATTTGTGCATCAGTTGTACACATGCTGCTAATGGCACACCTAAATAAAACTCAAATTGATGCTGCTGTTAAAAATGTACATTGTGCTTGTCAAACCTGAGAAGGAGGAGATGGTTTGTTGGCTGAAGAGATCAGGGTTTGTAATGAAAATCAGAGTAATCATTTTGGTTGTGAGGGAGAAGAAACTAGAATCCCAGAATCAAAGGACGTGATGTTCAGATTTCACAAAGCTTGACTTTGGTTTTCATTTTCCAGAAACAGAACAGTGTGTGCAGCTATGTCTCACTACTGACTGTGGGCTATTTTTTTCCCCAAATTATTTTGATAGAATCATTAAACTTTTTTTTATTTCCTTGAAGGAATGTGGAGAATCCTGTGGTCTTTTCCATAAATGACAGAACCTTTCGTGGGTTTAGTATTTCCTCTCCATTTTGCAAGCTTTGCCCATTCTTCAGTGATACCTATTCTGCTGGTTCTGTGCTTAATCAGTATCTGAGGTGCTTGTTAAGGATGCTTTAAAATTTGAAAGTAAGTGGTGACATTTTAATGATGACTAAACTCATATTTTTGAGCTTGTGAGGAAAAATGAAGGGAACCTTGTTCAATGATTGTTCTTTCATTAGTGTTTGTAATGCAGGTGGATTTAAAACTGTTTCACATATTGCCAGACTGAATTTCTAGAAAGGAGTTTGCCTGTATGGGCTTTTATCTCTATTCTAACCACACTTCTTACATTGATTTGTATTAGGTATATAGATGAGTCCACGGATGTGTATATGTTTGTATCTAAACAATTTGAAGATTTTGTAATCCCCAGAAGAGCAGGAGATGTCTCCTTTCTGTTGCTGGTTTCGTGGAGGATGTGCAAAACAAAGGACCTGCGCCAGAGTGCCCTTTCATGGCAACAACTCATTTTCTTCTGTTAGCATATGTTCCTAAAGGAAAACATACAGGGAGGAATATGTCATGTAAATTTAGAGCATTGAAAATGATCTCTTCTAATTACATTATTTTGCACATTTGCTTTCCCACAAGAGCTCTGTAACAACTGACTCTGTTCTTTTGCCCTTTCTTCCCCACTTGCAGCATTTTTCTATCTGTTCTTTTGCCCTTTCTTCCCCACTCCCAGCATTTTTCTGGGTGTGCTTTCATATGGACAGCTTTTAAAATGGCATGAAACATTAGGAAACAGTGACATCTCTGACAAATTCAAACCAAATCACTTACACGATCAGTTTGCCTTCACTGTCCAGTCATTTATTCCTATAAATCCTGAAACTTACACGATCAGTTTGCCTTCACTGTTCAGTCATTTATTCCTATAAGTCCTGACATTAGGGACTGGATTTGTTCAGTGAAAAAGAAATGCCACTCAATTTGTTTTCACTTTGAGTACTTGCCATCCTCTGCATTACTGTGAAACCAACTCTCTGTGCTAATGTCTCCTGATTTTACCAGACAAATCACCGATGATGTGATACAGAGATGTATCACAGTGAGAAGGTATTGGTAACAGATTTTTTGGCTCTACAATAAATGTCACACTGATGCTTAGACAATATGGTTCAAGTTTACTGACTTTTTCTATGAAATAATTCAACAAGATGGCATTCCAAACAAGTCATCCCGAGGTGTGTCTCCTTTGCTGTAGCTGTGCTTCTGTTGCTTGTGGCATTTCTGAAAAGGGAAGCACAGTTATGTAGCTGGAAGATTATTCTTGATTTGCTCTCTGATTAAAAAACTAAATTAGATTTAGATTTTAAAAATTAGTACTACATATTTTGACTAACTTTGTTTTTAAAGATTAGTGTCTCAAATGAGTGTCAGCTGAGTGAGGAAATGAGAAAGCATTATTATACTAAGCTGTCACTAAGGCACTGGCCTGCTGTTTGTCAGCTTTAAGAGAAGAGGAAGGAGTTTTTGTTAAGTGTAAAGAGCTACCCTGCTGTAATGTGTCTTAAAAATTATTCCTTATACTTGGCATCAGGCTAGAAAAGCTCAGGTATGAACCAGCATCTTTTTCCACAGTTCAATAAAAGTATTTTTGACTAGACCTAAAGATACCCCATCACCTTTATGGAGAAACTTCCTTCTCTGACTTCAGCCTTCCAAGATTTTGGAAGTTGTCATTAATGACATTGTCTTAACCTTGGTTTCTTTATGTATTCAGTAGAGAAGAGCCACATCCAAGTCGCCCTAGCATTTGCTTGCATGTAAGAATAATTCAATGTCTTTAAATTCTTTGCATTTCATAAAAGCAAATTGCTGCCATCTTCATTAGTATCTGCACAGCTGACATCTTCCCACTGTGTAATCTTCATTAGTATCTGCACAGCTGACAGATCTTCCCACTGTGTTGAGTACATGAGAGTAGGCTGTGATGAAGACTGAGGGCTCAAACTCAGAATGACTGCAATCCCACATATATTGCATTTGAAAATGTGCCAGTCTAGATGACAGATGTTACTATTCCTGTGTGGTTAATAGAGGTTTGTCTAAGTTTTTGCTAGATTATGAAAACCTTCAGAGGTGCTTATTTTCTTATTTTTCTTGGCTGGTTGAAAAGTAACACTACAGAAAATGATAGAATTTGGTCTTACTTCTTCAGTCATCTGCTCAGAGGGCTCACTCAGAGTTTCTAAAGAATTTATTAAGAAGAGAAGACAAGAAAAATTTCTGGAGGCTTTCTGTCTCACCTTTCCAGTTAAAGGGGAATGTAGGCCATCTTTTACAGTGTGTGCCACACAACAGCTAATTCCAATATATACATCTTCACTTAACTTCCTTCTTTAAACTAAGAAGTGTAAATAGTCCCTATACAGACAAAACGTCTGTGATGTTTTTATATATGCCTTAAATTTCTAAATTTGGGTGAAATTCAGAGGAGGAAACAAAAGTCAGAGTCAGGAAGTAGAAATAGATTCAAAATAATTCAAATGATTAATTTGCATACAGTGCTGAACTGTTGGTTCTAGAAATATATTTCTATGATGCAGCAAAAGCCTCAGATGAGCACTGACCACTGAAAAATGGGAAGAAAAGTGATGATCATGGTGTACTGTTTTAGTCATGTAGTTTACACTCCCTTACTAGAGAGACTGAATTCTGAAACAACCTAAAGCTTTCTAAATCTACACTGAAGACAAATGAATAAATGCTTCTTTTTAGTTCTTCTATGTTTGATGACTACAGAAGGCAGTCAGGGCTTTGTTTTCTTTAATATAGTAATTTCTTGCTTCGTAAAGGATTCTGCCATCAGCATTCAGAGTTTTTGTGACTTTCCTGACATAGTAGTGACAAGACAAGACACAGGGCAGTGAAATTAGATACTAATTTTTTAGCCTGTTCACTGTTTCCTATTAGTTTTAAGACTGTAGATTTACAGGAAAACAGACTGTTGATTACTACCCTCTACTGTTAGTAGAACTTTGTTTCCTATTAGTTTTAAGACTGTAGATTACAGGAAAACAGACCGTTGATCACTACCCTCTACTGTTAGTAGAACTTTAGACAGATTTAGTTCTGCAAGCCTCACAGGCTTTTTGAACCTACAGGATCAGCTCATAATCTACATTTGGCATTTTGCATAGATTTTTTTTTTCCCTATTTGGCAGGAATAACCAAGGAAGAAGTCTTCATGTAATCAAGGATAAAATTTGCTCATTCATTATGTGGAAGAAAATCACAGTATACCATGAAGACCCAGATGAATGCTCTCATATGGCAATGAAATTTTATGTAAGGTGTTTGAATGTTTGTTGAGACACACTATGTTAAAGTAGTTTTCAAAAGATTTAAAAATAATCCTGTAGACCTTTAAAGCTATTTCAGAACTTTTGGCACGATTTACTGTACCATGACTGATGTCATGAAAGAAAACAGAATGAGATGCTTTTAAAAATACACAGAATATTTTTCAGTATTTAAACTGGTTTATAGTTGCAGAAATCCAGGCTTCTGGGCACAATTTTGATTTTAGTGTCTGCTACAGTCTTTCAGTTTCATAGCGCTACTGGAAATAATTTTTCCTTACTGGTGGTTGCATTTCTTTCTTTCTTTCCAAATAACTTGAATCCTTCATACTACTGGTTTTCTTTTTTTGAATTTCTTCATTCAGACTAGGTGATTATGAAACTTTGGTATTATTCATCTTGCTACAGTTTTGGAACTGTACTGGTCCATACAGTTCTTTGTCCCATGGGGATTATCTTATTTACCTAGGACAACCTTTTAAAATTTACAATAGTGTTGGCATATTTCAAGTAAGCCTGTTATCTTTGATTAATATTAGTGTTAGTCCTAGATTTAGGGCTAGACAGATTGCATTTTAAGACTTTGAGTGTAAGTGATCTAGTAACAACTGTCTCATTCTCAAATTGCAGAGTTGCTGGGTATGCAAAATGCAAGCAGAAGAGCAGTAGTAATACATTCACATTTTTCTTGGGCTATCATTCTTGTTTCACAAACTGCAGGTTGTGACTCAGCTAAATCTTGCATGTGTTTAACTGTGCACATCATGGTTAGTCTCATTGACTTCAGAGTAGGAAAGGACCTACTAGTTTTCTAGTAGGAAAGGACCTAACAATGTATGGCATGTCTTCCAAAGTTCTGCTGTTACTGAAAATTTTGTCAGAGGATTTCACAACCTTTAGAAAACATTAGGGTGACCTAAGTTAGTGTCCAGTTCTTCTATAGTATACACAATGAAGCTGTGAGATTTTAATGTAAATTACCATTTCTAACAGTGGGATGCTGCCTGTGAATTTTAAGAGGTTCTGTTGACATTCTATTTTCCTAAAAGTCTGGATAACATTGCTGTTCCTTCTTTGACATCACCCAACACTCATCCTATTGGTGCTGTCAGACTTTTCCACCATGCTAAGTTCCCATTTTTTGTCAGCTTTCTGTCCTTGTATCATTTGTTGTCAGTGATGATGGTCTTGTGTGCTGTAGCCCTCTGCATGTGCCATAGCAAATAAATGTGTTGTTATAAAACTAGCCTTCACTAACAGACATATTTGTGTATTCTCCTCTTGCTCTTATTTATGTGTCTTCTTTTGCTTTTGTGTGGCACGGTAGTGATGTGGTATTGTAAAGTAATGCCACATATTTGTCCACAGAAGTACAGGAATGGGTATGTTTCATTAAAATTATGGGGTTTTGCCTGTATAATTTTTTAAAAAAAATCTAAGAAAATTCTCTTTTTTAATAGCTGTAGATGTCCAAGAATAAGTTTTTGACATTATACTACACATAAACCTATGATAAATACTTTAGTTGCTTGCTTAGTTTTATCAAACCACTCTGGTTTCTGTTTTTTCAGGGTTTTGTGTCAGCTTAAAAGTTTCATGGAATGATATTATGAAACTGTCCTGTACACCACTGAGGATGAGAACTATACAGGCAGGAGTTTTATGACTGAGAACCTTGTAATGAACAACTTAGAAGATTTTGCTTCTGATGGTTCACCAAGATTTAGCAGTTACCCATGTCATCAAAATGTATTTTTATTTAAATACAGAACGTTTCTGTGCATCAGTGAGGAGCTTCTAAACCAAGGTTCTGTAAACAGTGTCCATTTAAACAAAGTCAACTTCAGTAGTGGTGTGTTCCGAATGATCATCTTAGTTTTTCAAGCTGCACAGTAAAAATAAATAAATCCCATGAAAGGAGAGCCTTAACTCTGTGAACAAGGTCCTAGAAGCACTTCCAAAAGCTTTTCAATTTCCCTATTTTCTCTTTCAAGGTACCATCTCTTAACAGCCCAGTTTCTCAGTGCGTTCACAGAGATGTGATTTTGTTTTTCAGAAGGATTTTTAAACTTTGAAACTCTTATTTATTTCAGGGCAGGATTGTGGATTCCTGCCTCCAGTGATGCCTCATGCTTTTGGTACCCAATACTTGGCTACTGACAGAAATTTTAAGAGGTGACATTCATATGTCTTCTTCATCACTTTGTGAATGCTCATATAATCTCAATGCTCTTGTGTGAACTCTGTGACAAACTCACACTTTCTTCAATTTGAAAAACTTGTTTTATAGAAAATATTTTTGCAGAATTTTTTGGCATCTACATTAGCTGGGAATTAAATTCTATAACCATAGCTAGATGTAAACTGTAAAGGGGGCTGAAACAAAAGTGCTTCTTCCTCCTTATCCCTACCTCATTTTTTCACCTGTTTGCCAAAAGCTGTCATTTTTCCTTTTTTTTTTTTTTTTTCAGACAAACCTCATAATTACCATTCTGGGCCTGATCTAGGCCTGCAGGAAAGGTCCACAGCATCTGTAGAGCTGGCAGCAGCATGGTATTTCCAGGCAGGCTGGGGAGCCAGTCCATGGCTTTGTCTCAGCAGCTGAGAACTCCATCTGAGCCATGCCACGGTGTGCAGTAACATCAACCTGTGCCATCAGCAGGGAAAGCACTGAGCAAGTGTTGGGGCCAGGATTTATAGACCACTACCTAGCAGTCCTGGAGAGAGAGACAGAGAGGGAGTGTGAGAAAAATCTTGGCTGAACCGAAGGCAACTTTATTTCAGGTTTCGGTGATTTAAGCAAGATCCAATAAAACCCCCTTGTCAAGCTTCATCTTCTCTCAGTGAATTGTAGCAGTTCTGCTTTGTATTATGACCAGGTGGAAGGAACAGATTTAAAACAAAACATTTGAGGGTAAGTAATTGATTTAGTGCCACTTTTACCTCCAGCATCCCCTGCCTCCTCCAGCCCACTGCCCTTCGAGGATGCTGCATCAAGAGCTTGGTGCATGTTGTGACTGAGGTGTAGTGCTGCCTTTTGCTTAAAGATGCTCTGCATGTGGGGATTTTGTATAGTTACAGAGGAATATTGGGTGATTTCTTCATTTAGCAACATGCTTGAAAAGGTCAGTTATCATCAGAAAAGAAATACACAGTCTACTTCCACTACTGAAAGTAGAGTGGGTCATTTAAAATATTAATGTCTAGAGCGTGGCTTAAAGCATCTGATTCTCAATGTATAGCTGGTTGTACTTGCATGGCAAGTCTGCTGTCCTAGAAGCACTGCTTTTAGTAGCAGAAAACAAGAAAAAGAGTTTGAATCAAACTTCTGTCTGCTGTTGTATTAGCAATCAGGGTCAGTACTCAGTCTTTCTATGAGGAGCAGGACAGCAGTTAATGGATGTTCTTGCATACTTCAGTTTAAAAAATAAATATTTTTTTTTTAAATGTGGGGAGGTGAGTGTGTTATTAAGAGAGAAAAATTCCCCTGTCTTTGTGAATTGGTCAAGGTGACATAGAACACACACCCCTGCAGGATATTCCCTGATAGTAGAGGGGAAATGGTTGTTTACAGCAAACTGTTATAACCAAAGTGAAAGAGATTCTCCCTTGCCTACCTTCACACAGGCAGCTCCCTACAGCTTTTGAAAAATGAACCTTTTCCATTACTCACAGTATCTTTTTCAACAGCCTCCTCAATGCATAAAGGCTGCTGAGTTCATTAGTATTCTTTGTTTGCGTATTCTAGGGTGTAATTTTAAAAACCAGGTTACCTAAAAAGGGGATAATTCTTCTAAAACTGTCTTCTGGCAGCAACATGTGAAATCTGTACAATCCAACATTGATGTTTACTGTGGTTAGCTCGGAGAAGATTAATGTGTTGCTTAAAGAACACAGCATTTCCCTGAATGAAATTTATCAGTTGACAGGCCTGGAATTACTTCTTTAAGTTAAGAAAATATAGACTTTGGCACTGGTTGAAGATTTTTGGGGGTGAGTGGGAGGGAGGCTTGCAACTTCAGAGGGTGTTAGACACATACTGAATATGTGTTGAAAACAAAAGTCTGTTGAAATAACTTTAAGCTTGAGTCTCAAACTAGCAAATAAAAGGAAATGCAAGATAGGGCTCATGCTAGATCCTTAACTTTACTTTGTTAAGCAATGCTTTGCATGCATGGGGTATGGAACATAAGGCACTGTCCACCCATATAGGCCTTAGCCATATAGGCCTTACCAAGACAAGAACAGTGGTGTTTTCCAGATAAGAAAAGCAGTCTATAGGAGAACCTGTACAAAACCATGTATTTATTTAAAGATCATTATTTCCTATGTGTATCATATATTTCACATTTTGGTTAGACACTGTTATCATGAAGACTAGAAACATTAAAAAAATATATTGGGAAATGCAACACATGAGACAGAAATGTACATTATGTGGACAATTAACACTAATAAAACTAATCTGCTGGGAAATTCATTCATTACAGAGCTATTCCAGTACATTCATTACAGAGCTATTCCAGTACATGGACATTGAAAAAATTAAAGAAGATAACATATCAGCTGCCTTATGACTAGTGAATTTTATAGAGGACAATACTGCCACATCTCTTTGAGGTTCATAAATAAATGATAAACCTATTTTTTCCCCTCTTCCTTACCAAATTTTTTCTATGCTTCTGTTTGAAGGTTATTTGGATGGTCTTTGTCTAGTACCTTAGCTAAAAGGCAACAAATATGAAACAATAGAAAATGTAGTTGTTGAAAAGGGACTTAGCATGGTGTCTTTGGACACACTGCAAGTATGTACCGTGTTGTGGGGTAGCTGATGCAGAGTGGTATCCATCTGCCCCTACAAAGAGATAGATTGTTTGCTTTCCCATATAATTTTCTTCCCAAATAAGTCCCATATAAGTAAAATATTTTATATTTTGCATATTTAAGTGACATTCAAGGGAAGATGCAGAGAATTATGTCAGGATTGTAGATACTGCTGGTCTTGCCCCTGGGAAGAGAATAGGCTCTGAGCTGAATTTGACCTGTTCATGAAGATCTTGATATAACCATGTATGAGCTCTGTAGGTATTTTTGTTCTTAGTGATGGAGTTTTCTTGACCCTTCCTAAGCCCCACAGAGAGATGCTTTAATGGCATGTTAACCTACTGATCAGTGAACTCAGTGCTAATGGGTCACATTAGAGGCAGAGATTTTCTCTCTGATTGCTGGGATTATCCATGGAAACTCTGATTACCTGCTGGGGCTGGGGTGAGAAAAGTCACACTCTGCCTCTTTAGCACTTATGTCAGTAGGAATTGTAACAGCATTGAGTGTTGCAGGGGTTAATGTTGGGGCTTTTGGACTATTGTGGACATGCCTGGGAGGGCTGTCAGTGGTTACCTGCTAGGGTGGGAGGAATTCCCAGGCTGAGTGAGGCTGAAGTTGTCTTCCAGAGGCTTTACAAGACTGATGGCTAGGAAAGCTTCACAGGAAAGGACAGTAGGGATAATACTTTCTTATGATGCTCCCCTCTACCACTAATAATTGGAGCAGGAGCATAGATACATTAGTGGATATGGCTATGTCTCTTTGCAACCATGTTGTCTTTGCTGTTGGATGTGGGTTTTCTGGTTTTTTGGACATCAAAAGACAGCCTGCCCCTCTAAAGTCTTTCTGGAGCTTCAAACTCATTGTATAACTTCAGCTTTAGCAGCTGCATTTCCAGGGATGGTATAAACTGGGATGTTTGCTTTCATGTTATGTTTACTTGCTATTTAGCTTGCTCTCATGTTCTGTTTGAGGAGTCCCTGTCAGAACTAGGTAATCAGGTTGACACAGCAGCATCCTTCATGCTCTTCGTTCATCAAGGAAATGAGATTAAGGCATAGTCAAAAAAAAAAAAAAGTGTGAAAAAGTAAGATTTATCTTTTTTAAAAAATGATCATACATATGTACATTTAAAACTAACTTCATAGGAATAGGTGCATGCCTTGGTTGAAGGTAGTCCTTTGGAGACCTTACACTGCACAAATAACCTAAGTAGTCCCTAGGGGTTTTGGTGATTTATCAGGGTGGGGAGAGGGCTGAACATGATTCTGACATTATTCCTAATGGTGGTATGCCAATATGGGAACATAGCTTGTAGCACATCAATTTTGAAGAAAATTTAATTTAGAAAGCTGTCTGAATCTGGGAATATGTTTCTAGTCAGGACCAGAACTATAAAGGACATTATGTTAAATAGCCAATACCTGATGCAGAGAGCACATGTGTGGGTTCTGAAGGATTGTAGTCTAATCTCATGGGTTTGTCTGATTTAGGGCAGGGATGTGGGAACTCATTTCCCATGTTGTAGCTGAGCACTTCAAGCCCCTCCACCCAAGGCTACTTCTCTTTGGGTGCATGCTGAGATGCTTACTGGACTGGGGCTCAGATCTGGATCTCCCATATTGTTTGTGACTCTTCTAATGTCTGAGCTATTGAGTCATTCTCTATTTTGTGATCTGTCTTCAGAAATACTAATTTCCATATGCAAATTCTGTAATTCAGAGCAGGCTATTAGGTATTCTTTCTTTCCCTGTGTTATTTTTGAGGAAATCCTCTTGAAATATGTTGATTTCAAGAGGATTTCCTCAAAAATATCTTGATTTCAAGAGACTGTTTGGGTTTTAGTTTTTTGTTGTTTGTTTGGGGTTTTTTTAATCCCTTTCATTCAAACATCATCTTGGGGCAAACTCTTTCCTAGTAATAAATGTGGCAGTATTTATTTTCATCTTCAGGCTGGTTTTCTCTGCATTGTTGTGTTCTTTTTTAAATATCTGTGTTCCCATGCAGAGATGGGAAAACCAGCATAAATTTACTTTTTTTTTGCCCGTGTCACCTCAACTGTGATACTTCTTAGTGTCAGAAGAGTGGCACCTGCATCTTTTCATTGCCACAGCTCGTTGGTGAGGACTTCGGGAGTTCTTCAGGTTTTGTAAGAAACTTGAGGGCAAATAAAACAAAAAGGAAAAATGTGCCTATAGAACCAAAGAAAACCATTTATGTTTTGGGCATCAATGCTCTTTCCATCTTCAAGAGAGCCCCTCTTTGGCTCCCATCTCTCCCAAGTGATATTGCCTTTTTCATTCCTTCCCACTTCTAAATTTATGGCTGGGCATATTGTTTTCCTAATCTGAAAAACCTTCCTAATCAGAATTTTTTAACCCTGCCTGCAGGTTTCCCATGCAGCAATGTGATTGTCATGCTGCCATATTAAAAACTGAACTGGCATTGGGATTTAGCCCTTGAATGGGTAATAAATATTGGTTTTTTCAGTTTGATTTGTATATGCAAATCACTACCAAGTGCTGCTTATTATTGAATTTCACTTATAAGTGAGAAAATCTTAAAGTGGTTACATCGACAACATTATGTATAGGTACCATAAGAGTATTTCATTTCCAAAGGAAACACTGCTTGGCCTGAGGGCAGGTGCACATTCAGTAGCACTGCATTTACAGCAGACTGTATTTGTGGGCACTAAGTCCCTTGATCACTGACCTTTATCTTTTTCCCTGCACACAGGAAGTCCACTCTTATTTGAGCAAGACTTAGTTGCTTAACCAGTGCTCATTTAGGCAAACCAAGATTGCAGAGAATTGCATGTGGTCTCTCGTTAATACTGGTTTAGAAATAGCATTTGCAGTGTGAACAGTCCTTTCATGTTTATCTCAGTCTATCACATGATACGAGAGTACTTACAGCATGAAGAAAAGTCAAGTTTTCATGCTGTTTAAAAAAAATTAATTTTTTTTCTTGTCTGCTGCTGCTGCTTCCAATTTCTTTGTAGCTTTTCATATTTGTATAAAAAATTATATTGCCATTGCTAACACTTCTCTGTGATTCAATGTTAAACTACTGAGTACTGGTAGTCCCCAGGCATATCTTGAAATCTTATCTGTGCTGATGTTCTTGTACTTTTGGAGTTAGAACCTCCTTGACTATACAGAAAGAAAGGTTTGGAAGAAGAGCTGGAGCTTTTAATGGACTTACTAGTTCAGATGCTGTCTTTTATGTTAGAAAATAGAGGCAGACTTTCACAGGATGACCTCAACAAAATAACAGTATTTCAAACAGTGACCTTGCAGAGGATTGACCAGGCAACTACTTTGTCTTCTAAAGTGCAGTTCAAAAGTCTTCAGCCTGCTGCTTCCTGTGTCAAACTGGCACTCAAGAATGTCTTGCAGCAGAGGACAAAATACTCCAATTTTTCTTTATAATTTGCAGTCCACATTGTTACTTATGCACAGGCCATATGTTTGAAATCTCTCTTAAGGTCAGAATACCCTTTAGTTACACTTTGCACTATGTGCCAGCGCACTGAAGTGGGACCATGGTTTCTATAAAAATTCAAATAAGCCAGTGAATCATAGTTATTTACTGTATTTCATCCCACCTCAGAAAGTATAAGTGTAAAGTGTGATTTTTAATTAACAAGCACATTGTCCCAGTGCTTTGACTTGGAAAATTACATATCAGTATCTAGACAGTTTAGCCAACATTCATTTCTCCCTCCAAGCAATAAATAATATCCTTCAACTTCCAGGAATGTTTTTCTGCTTACTTTTACTAGCATAGGTACATATGAAGTATTAATGATCAAGATAAAATAAATGAAGGGTGATAATTGAATAAGACTATGCCATTTGCTAAACAAAACAAAAAACCCCAATCCTTTCCATCCCTGCATCTCCTTCATTTCATCACTACAATGGCTCCTGAAGACATCCACCAAGAGTTTTGCCTGCTAACCTTGAAATGTATCTTTATGTTTACTGTCAGGACCTTGCTGGCAAATTGAGCTTGACAATGAGATGGTGTAGGCAAGGGGAAGCAGGGTGACCTGGTACACACAGTTCTGCTAAAACCTTCAAGGTCCATAGACTGCCTTTTCCTTTCCAAAGAATCGAATTACCAACTGGGCAGCTAGTCCACTTAGCTAATCATTAACATGGGACCCATGAATTATGGAGCTTGTAATCCTTTCTCTTGGTATTTAATTTTTTGTGTATGCTAAAATACTCTTTCTCCTGGTGCTGGGAGAGCATTGAGTGGGGGCACGTGCCCTGAAACCTGGCCTGGGTTGTCCCAGGGGTGTGTTGCCCAGCCTTCATCCAGAGCCCTGCTGTCACTTTGGCTCGAGGAAGACAGCTCTGCCAGCACACTCATGTGGCCAGTGAATTTGGAGACCAGTCCATGGCAGGTGCAGCTGTTGGGCAGCCTATTGCAGCCCTGAGGGTTAAGCATCAGCTGCAGTGAGGGTCCTGGTGTCTGCAGAGGTGAGTGTGTGCAGTGATTCTATGCTGTGCCCTTCACCTGAGATAGCTCCTTTCTCCTTGCACTGAAAAGTGCACGTCTAGTAAGTCTGATGCATGTGTAGTGTTCTGGTTGCTTTGGTAGACGTGGCCTTTAGCTATCCTGTGCAAGTAGGAGTGAGGCCAGGTTAAGCACCAGGTGAAGTTCATGTCATTTCCTCCTTCACACTGCTTGTCTCCTCCACTCGTGGTGCACAAGGGCCCCATGGGTTGGAAAGTAGCTTTTATTTCATGTTTTCTTAGTGCAGGCATCAAATGGCAGGTTCTGACTCCTTTTCTGAAGCCACTAAGAGCAGATGTGCATCTCTCACCAGGCAAAGAATTTTTCTGCAGCCCTTTTCAACACTTTAAGGGAAGGAAATCACATAGTCACTAGATGTGACTGGAAAGAGATCCTCTTTCAAATGCAGTTGCTTCCCCAGTTTTTAACAAGTCCAGCTAAGATGCTGTGGGATAGGGGAATTGTTTGTAAAGTCCATATATGGTCAGAAAATGACTGTGTACAAATGCTATAATTGTTCTCCAGAGATCCAAAATCTGTCTATCTTCCAAGATATATCTGCTTTCCTAAGTTCAAAAATAAACATTGATGACTTTTTACTTTTATCTGCTCTATAGTGGTATCAGAAAATGAGTTGGATTCTTTTCTGGTTTGTTGATTGTCGACAAAATAGTTAATTTCTTTCTAACCTGAGCATGCAGTGTGACTTCAGGTCAGGCTCCAGGTGTAGCTGGAGCAGGCTGTTACCAGAACAACTTCTTGTTTTGTTTGTTTTAAATTTGTAGACTAAGAAAATGTATTGTGTAAGACAAATACTGATTTTCATTGTGTCCCTTCTGACAAACCACTTTTCATCCTATACTTGCATGACTAGTCTTATTTCTCTCTTGGAGTTTTGTGAAAATTTCTGGCAGTTACCAACATCTTTTTCCACCCTCAGAGCTCTTTAGAGTACAGTTATATCTAACACTTAAATAGGAATTTGCATCCTGAGACGATTTTGAAAGTCTCCATTAATGTTTCTTTCCTGTAGGAAAACAGAAGTGTACCTGTTTTTAAGATGTGAGTGTGCTAAGTAACTTATTCTGAGCATGCAAGGAATTGGTGTCACTTAGAATAAATGACTTGAGCATGTAATGAACTTTCAGCTCAAAGCATATGAACAACTGGAAATTAATTGTAACAAAGAAACAGGAACTGTAGTGTAGTTGTTGCATCTGTACTCAGTCAGTGAGTACTTTGTAAAATGTGCCTGGGAGGAGGGACTGACTCGTGGTCCTGAGGCTAGGTTAGGCATCTGGATGATGTCTCCATAACATAACATTGAAATAAGATGGAATATTTGCTGTGAGCCATCAGCCTAGCTCTCTAACTCAAATGAAATAAAAGTTGCTATCTCTTTTCAGTTCAGGTTTTCCATGAAATGTAGGTCATGATCTAAATGACAGAGGGGTTTGCTTTTGACAGAAAGTCCACTGAACTCAGCTGTAAAACTAACAGCAAATCAGGGGGTGCAGGGTCATGATGCAGTTTGGTGTGAAGAAGCCAATACATTTCTTGGTTGATTTCCATGAGCAGTGATTTAATGGTTCAAATCAATGTGAGTCATATCATGTCTTTGGGTTTTTTTAATCGACTTTTTCTTATTTAGAGTCCAGGGTAGTTAGAAAGATGAAGGGTTAAAGAAAAAAAAAATAAAACAAGCTCTGTTTTATTTTAAAATGATGACTGAATTGAGAATGCAATTTAAATCAGACTGGAGAGCATATCATGATGTGGACAAAATTCTGAGAACCTTCTCTAAAAACTCCTGGTGATTATGGGTGTGCATGATGCAGATCATTAATGGGAAGAAAGGGGAGATTTTAGAGTTAGGTAAATTTATGCCATGTTTGGTGTTGATCTGCAAAGTAGTGTTTGCCTGTATGCCCAGCTAGAAAATACTGAGAGAATACATAGCCACACTCAAAGTATCTTGAGACATCCAACATCTAAACATTAGAGCTGTATTTTATGTGTTCTTGTAAGCTGGAGCATAGCCACAGTGAAAAAATATAAATACTGAACACCTTCTGCAAAGGAAGAGAAAAAAATTTTAACTCGACCAATCAAGTTAGTTAATCTAAATACTATGAATTTCAACATCAGTGGAAGTTCATGTTTTTTGAAAATAAATACACTCAAATACATGCTATCTGAAAATATTATCTGATGTATTCTCTCCACATTATATTCCTCGTTGTCAAGGTGAGATTCCATAGCAAAGGAGGTGGTGTAGAAATCAGGTTGTTTTGAGGATTTCAGTGGCATTGGTCACAGAGGAGGATGTTATTTTGTATGAGTGGTAAAATTTGAGGCCCTGGTGGCTAGCTTTAAAATACTTTGTCGCACAGGTCCTCAAAAGATTTATGAGAGAAACTTACATTTCAGTTGTTGACAATATCATGCTTGCCTTATTTATTGGCCCTGTCATCTCCATGCTTCTGGAAATATCACCTCTAATTGATCTGAATAATTGCAGCTACACCTGCTGGCAGGCCCAGGGCTGATATACTGGAAGCTTTCCTGTTGTTGACGTCAGCCAACAAACCATTTGTGTCCTTAGTAGATGTTTTCCATTTCTTTTCCATAAGGGATTTACTTAGATCTATTCTCTTACTCCAGTAAAACCTCCTCACCTCTTTCAGAAAGTATATTGACTGGGGTACTGGCACCAAACTTACATGGATTTTACTTATCCACAGCGTTGATGGATTTTGTGTTTTATGAATTCACTTAAGCTCTATTCTTCTGTTTTGTAGAAATTTGTCATTTCAAATTTTTAACCTTCTAATTTAAAAAAATAAATAAGTCCTGTATATTGTCTGCCTTTAGATTATAGGTCAGCCTGATGGTGTTGGCTCTGTTTTTTGGTCTTAATCTGTTACCATCTTGAAACAGTGACTTTTGCTTCCATTTGTTTTTAATACCCAGGGCAAATGGTTCTTTACTTGTGTACAGTCTGTATGGTTTTACAAATTTCTGACCTCTTCCTCACTGTTCCTTTCAGGGTTTTTAAAATTAATTTATTTTTATGCTATATGCCACAAAGGCTTTGGGTCTCATTTAATAATAATAAAAAAGATGCAAGA
The DNA here is from genome assembly GCF_000695815.1 of Acanthisitta chloris. Classification (NCBI taxonomy): domain Eukaryota; kingdom Metazoa; phylum Chordata; class Aves; order Passeriformes; family Acanthisittidae; genus Acanthisitta; species Acanthisitta chloris. The sequence goes on along the minus strand of NW_008669849.1, from coordinate 32,200 downwards.
TTAACAAAGAATGAGATATACCCAAATATACCTGGAATTTCTGGAAAACAGAACCCTCTCAGCTATATAGTGTTCAAAATATGTGCTTTGAATCATTTTGTTCTTGTGGTGATGTGCCATCTAAGTAGGAGAAAATAATAACTATTTCCTTTGACAATACAGATCTGAAAAAGTTAAAAAGATTACTTTACATGGGACTTTATAAGTTCAATTTTTTGGTTCTCTGTTCTTTTTTAGGGTAGCTACACTGATCTGTTGATGACAAGATGATATTTCATCAGTGTACAACATGGACATAGAAAATGTTTCTAAAGATTCCAGTCTGGACCATGATATACAGCAGCAATGTCTTCCCTCTTTCTTTCCTTCCTTTGCCAAAAAATTTACTCCCTCCTCCTAAAAAAAGTGCTAAAAGCAGACTTCAGCTCTCACAGAATCTCAAGCTGGACTGTTTTATAAGGTGCAACAAGTAAAATGGTGTGCACTTTCTTCAGTGGAGAAAGTGTACTAAAATCAGCACACTGTCCTTGAGTCACAGGTTTTGCTGGACACCTTTGTAAAATATAGATCTCCAAAGTCCTGGTATGGACTCTTAGTTCTCTGTCAGTATATCTTCTGCTGTCAGCAGGTCTAATCAGGGTTCACAAAGTCTTTCTACATTCTTCCAGGGTATAAACCTTATATATCCAATGCCAGAAATGCTTTTTGCCTCTTTCTCTTAGGCTAGTTGTTAACCATTTTGTACCATATTGTGGGTATTCTTTCTCTTAATGAAAAAAACTCTTAAAGGTATCTATTTTTCATCCAAGAGGACTTTGTTCATGAGTTAGATGTGCTTTGTACATGAACTCTTTTAGTAGAGGATATTAGTCTTCTGTCATGGAATAAACAGAGAAGTTGATAAGTAAATGAAGGTATTTCAGTGACCCAAACTATATTAATTACTAAAACTTAAATGTATTTAGCCTATCAACTTACATAGTGAATAACAGGCTTCCTCCTATTCTGCATATTATCGTTAATTGTACTGACCTGACAGTTTTGTCCTGTGAATTTTAAAGCAGAATGGCTGTTTGTTCCTTGACTCAAATTGAAAGCAAATTACATCTTGCCACTTCGGTTATGCTCAGGTCTCATCCTGAACAAGACTTAAAATTATATGCATGTAATGGCCTACACCTATATATTCCTTAATATGGTGTAGTTTCATCATGAACACATCGGGTTGTATTAGCTGAGTAAATTATACACTTCTCCCTCCTCACTCATTCCTCAGTGGTAAGATACCAAGATGTTTGCATTGATACCATTAACAGCTTACAGCCATTCTTTCTTTTGGAAGATTTCAGTTATAATCATCTCCAGGCTCCAATTTGTGCTGTACATGGCCATCTATGTGGGTTTTTGTACCCATTCCAACCACCTGGGTCCCATTACTCCCATTTGGTTCCCATTGCCTTACTTCCTGGCTGTATTATGGAATTTATTTTAATTTTTGAGTACTTAACATATACAGTCTTGTATGGTCTGTACATGGAAAAAAAATTTAAAAATCACCACCTCATATTCTCAAAGTTTTATTTAATTTCTGTATCTTTCTACTATTCACTGTAGTATCAGTCCATAGGAAGACAATATAAAAGTATAAGGATGCCTCTTGCCTGAGTTTCTCCACAGAGCAAAGAGTGTTTTCTAAACATCAGTTTCTAAAATCCCCATAACTCTTATTCTTACAGAGTCATAGAAGAATGCTGAAAGAGATCTCCGAGGGGCATCTGTCTGTATCCCAAGGCAGGATCCTTATACCCTTAAGCCACTCTAGAGAGACAGTTTTCTGACCTTTTCTTAAATGGATAGTCTGTCAAAATTTTAATGGTGTCTCTAGACCACATGGTATGCAACAAGAATTTTTTTCTTGTGTAGTGATGCCTGATGCTGAGGCTAAATTTGCTGTTGTCTTTCTCACTGGAAATTCATTGGAATTCATGGGACAATTTTCTGATTTCCTCAAGATTTCTTTTATTTTGCTTTTCAAGCATGCATATATGTGTATGTATATAAAATGTACTTGAGCATCTTTCATAGCTGAAGTGTTTGCATCGTTCAGCACTTTGGAGATTAAAGGCAGGTAGACAGCCACAGTTTATTACTTGCAGGCAAGGACAATGATGGTGCTGTGCAAAAAACATCTAAAGAGCTTTAGACCTTTCTACACTAATGTGTAAAGATAGAGGAAGTTTTGGTTAAGAAATCTAAAGAGCTTTAGACCTTTCTACACGAATGTGTAAAGATAGAGGAAGATTTGGTTAAGATAGCAGAGCTCTTTTTCTTTCTAATCCATTAGAATTTTTAATTATATTTTAGTCCCGCAAGTGAACATAATCTACCTCCTGTGGCAGAGCAGGAGGTGAGTAGTGTCAATGCCCAGCATCTTCATTTCTCCTTTACTTTTTTTCCCCAGGCTAATGCCTTCTACCTCAGTCTGACACTGTTTTCTTTCCATAAATCTGATGCCAGAATCTACACATCAGATGCATTAAAATAATAGTATCATGGTATCATATTATGTCAAGGGGTTGGAATGGACCTTAAGGATCATCTAGTTGCACACACCCACACTCTGCTCTGGGCAGGAACACCTCCCACTAGACCAGGTTGCTCAATGCTTTGTTGAACCTGGCTTTGAACACTGCCAGGGCTGGGGCATTGTGCTGGTTTTGGCCTTTGTGGACAATCTGTTCCAGTATCCCAACACCCTCACATTGAAAAACTTATTCCTAATATCTAATCTAAATTTCTCCTCTTTCATTTTATAGCTGCTACTTCTTGTCCTATCACTACAGTTCCTAACCTCTGCATAGACCATCCAGTCCAAATTAGAGAGTTTGTACTGCACTCATGGATGTTTTTTCCAGGTTCCTGATCATTGCTGCAGGAAGTTAACAGCACCCCAGCAGAAATAGGGCCAAAATGCTACTCCATGCCAGCTACTCTGCTATTTTAAACAGCAATACCAAGTGGCTCTCTGCCTGTCTCAGAAGATTGTGGAGGAGATACACAGTGGCTGAGTGATTCCAGTACTTTTCACTAGGTGAGAAAGTAACTGAGAGCTAGAAAGGGATTCATTTCCACAGCCACATAGTCCAGAGGCAAGTCCTTAAACTATCTGCATGTATTTCTATTATATGTCTGTTGGGATCAAGAAAGCAAAGGAAAAGTATGGGTCTTTCCTTTCATAAGATGAAATGGCTTACATGTAGAAAGCTATGCCATAAATACTAGAATTCTGTGAATCTTTAACTTGGTTGGAAGGTGAAAAGACAAAGGCACAGGTGAAAATGCTAGCTGACTAGTCTTGTGTATAAAATCTATTTAAGGAGCCATAGTAAAGTTCTGTGTAAAAATTAATTAGAGCACAGTCAGTTGTGATCAAAGAACATACAATATTGTGAAACATATGGTTGCTGGAGACAATTGATTTTTAATTTATTAGATTCCATAAATTGTTTTCTGATAGGTTAGGAACAAGGATACATCAGGCTTATTCACATAATACTGGCTCTGGTAACCAGCTAAGTGAATTATAATTTTGAACTCTACGCTTACCCTTTAATAATGGTACTAGACATCAGCAATGAAACTACACAGAAGTAGTGCTAGTGTGTTTTCAGAATTACAAAAGCACTTCTAGCATAGAAGAACATGTCGATATTAGCAAAATAAAAAAAATGCTAATCCTACAAGGAGTGCAGGAGAAAGTACACATTGTTTTTGTCTTACTGGTATGACAATTAGTGTTTTTTTCTGAGATGCACATTTGAAAAGATGGAATCTTTTTTCATTAAGGATCTGAGGTGGGTGCTTTCAGGTTCTTGAAATGTGTATATGAATTGATGGTGGAATTTCTCTGCATTGATGTTTTCTATGTTGTCCTTGAACTTTTGCCAGGGATGGACCAAATCTATCCCATTCAGAGCATGACTACCCTCTCATCCAGCTGGTGCTTTCAGGTTGCCCACAGGGGTAGAATTCAGCCCATATCCTGCTGCTTCAGCAGCTGCCCCTGGTAAAACAGACCCGTAAGGCCTTGGTTATCTCTTGCTTTGTAGTGTTGTTTCATAGAGTACTGTTAAAATGTATAAAGGTCAATCCTTTTCCTCACCTTTTTCCTGATTTATTTCTGCTTTTGTCCATAATGTGATACATGCTGTGCTGAAGTCAAGGAAGACATAAAAATTATAGTATATATAGAATTAACAATTCAGTGTCTGTCTGATCAGTTCAGTTTATTGGCATAGTGACTGCAGGAGTATGGGGATGAGGGGACGAGGGTGAGCAGTGTTCTCATGTTTGCAAATCCTTGACTTAACCAAACACTTCCCCTGCTGTTCTCTCAATGTAACTAGACCATTCAGTTTGACTTGTGCTCATTTTATCCCAGCGCAGATTTGGATTCCTAACAAATGATCATACTGTGTGGCCATGGAAAACAAACTTATTTTTATATATTATATAAAAGAGCAACATTTGTGGGGTTTTTTCCTCCTTTTTTTCTGTATCCTATCATAATTAATTTCAAGTACAGCCTTTGTGAATGTCCAGGGTGGTCTGATAAAGTTAGAACAAGACATTTTCGATTCAGAAGAATCCTAAAACATCTGCTCAGTAGAGAGACCTGATGGCAGAAGGATGAAGACTGCATATATATTCTCAGAACTGCATTTGGGTATTCAGTACAGGACATATGCCAAACTCTTCAGGAAAGCAGCAGGATATTTTTGTTTTAAGGTTATTTTGGTATCTTGAGTCTTTTTTATGTTGTCAAAATATCTGGCAGCAATTTAAATATAAACATGCTCATTCCCCTCTCTTTAATTTCCAGAAGGACTGAGTTTCTCAAAAAGAAACTGTCTTTTGTGTATGTCCAGGTGTGCACGTCTAAATCCTGTGGAAGGTTCAACAGCATCAGACTTTTATTTTCTGAAAAAATAAGCTATTGTAAAGCAGTAGGCATGAAGCCAAGTTATAATAGAATAATTTATTATAATTTAATGTAGATGGTGGATAGAATGGATAGATTGTAATTGAAGCTAAGTGAATAACTCCAGTAAATAATTTATTCAATGAATTTATCCTGTTTTCCTACTCAGAGATTGTTTTTACTCCCCTTTTCTCCCTCCCTCCTTATGTTTTATAGACCCTAGGGTTTTGTTGTCTCACTAGAAGGGTGAGGGCTCTTTCTTTCCTTATGGGCTTGGCTGTGCTAGCCACTGTGGCAATGCTGCTGTTTCATGCCTCTGCATCCCCACGTATGCACAGCTGGGGCTCCATGCTTGGGGGGAGTCTGGTGAAGTTGGTGGGGCTCCACGTGGGACATGCCCATCATGACAGCAATGCTTACAGAGATGTGGGTCTGGCTGGGAGTGCCAGTGCCTGCAAAGTCTTGCTACTACAAGTAGTCATCTCTGTCCTGAGTGATTGCCAGCACTGCAATGGGCATTCTATCAAGGCAAGAATCACTTAGTTATGTCATGGGGTTTGAGCTTCATCCTCTGGGTTCACAGTTGTGTAGGACCTCCTCAAAATAGACCTATTCTAGGTGGATAACAAGGGACTTTATATAGAATGAGAATCTTGTTTCTCTTGGGCTGTCGACATTTTCAGATTTTTTTCTGTCTGTCTGTGTGGTTTTTTGGTTTTGTGTTTCTGGGGCTTCAAGAAGAGAGAAGAAATGTTTGTGCCATGCAAACTATTTCCAAAAAAATGTCTCCAGTCCAAGGAATTTGCTGAGTAGGAGCTGTGCTCCCAAAGCATCGTAGGATTTTGTTTCTATTACTATATATCACAGAATCAGGTTGGAAAAGACCTCTGAGATCATCAAGTCCAATGTATGACCTAACACCACCATGTCAACTAGACCATGACACTAAGTGCCATGTCCAGTCTCTGCTTAAACACCTTTGAGGATTGTAACTCCACTACCCCCTTGGGCAGTCCATTCTGGTGTCTAATCACTCTTTCTGTGAAGACATTCTTTCTAATGTCTAACCTAAACCTCCCCTGGTGCAGCTTGAGATTTTGTGCTCTTGTCCTGTCACTAGTTGCTGGGAGGAGACTGACCACCACCTTTCAGGCAGTTGAGGAGCGATAAGGTCACCCATGCATCATGCTAGCATCCTGTCTATTATCAGGTTGGCCAACGTGCTGAGTTCTTGCCCATATACTGTCTTATTCCACCCTTTCTTCTAGGTCATTTGGGGTTTTTTTCCTAGCTTTTAAAACAGTGTTTCTTGAGTTTGGAGCTTTTAATCAGGCTTTGTCTCTCCTCAGCAGCCCATCCCTTTTCAATCAGGCAATTGGATAAAGATTATTAGATGCATACACATGGAATTGGTTTATTTTTTCCTGGTTCCCTCAAGGGCCCAAGTGAGTCCTTCATGCTTCATTTAGATGCAGATTTTTGTAGCATTTCCTCTCCTTATTGCTTTGAGTAGTAAAAGAGGTTTATGTCACAAGAATTAATGTTCCTAACTGATATTTGAAGTAGGACTCACTAAACAAATTGAGCTGTGGATATCTCATACCTCTTATTATTCCAGATGGGTTGCAAACTTAAGGAGGCATCACTTCATCAGGGCTGTGATGGTCACAGCTTGTTTAGGGCTCAAACAAGTGGAGCATAGGCTGGAACAAAATCTGGCCAAGAGCATGAACTTGTGATGATTGATTTAGAGCTCTGAGCCACCAGAATGGGATTTAGAAATTAAACCTTTAATGTAGCAGGAGATCCAACCTGAAGTGCTCCTGGCATGTGCTCTTCTCTTCCTCCTGTGGGGACACCAGATTAATGTACAGCAGTGAACAGGTCCTACCATGATTATGAATTTCCCAAGTTCATGCCCACAGTTACTATATCAAGGTCTGAATCATTCTGTTGTTGGTGTTCTCTCTTTGCCCTTCATGTTTATGTTTAGCATCTATTAATACCAAAATCCACTGGACCACAGAATCTGCTCTTCCAAGACCTGTCTCATTTCTTGCTCCCACAGTTCTGAGACACCATCTCTACCTGTGGAAAAGGGCTTTAATCCTACACTGCACACTCAGCACAGATTTGGAGTGGTATCACACAAGATTGTCCACCTTCTCTGCAGTGCTGCTGTGGGTTGGACTTTTTGTCACTGAGTGTAATATTAAATAGCAGGTTTGATTTCCTAAGCAGGCTTGCATTTTTCTTTTGACAAGAGTGGAATTGTTTGATTTTACATAGATAATCCATGTTCTCTTCAAAGTGACACTATTCCTCTTGAACAACTTCAAAACATTTGAGTTTAATATTAATTTGTAAAAGCAAATTATTTTAATAATTGAATGTATGAACAATAAACTGTTCAGCAGTCTGTTGTATTTTTTAATAGATTTCTATATTAATATTGGAGCAAAGACAGTAATTTTTGGTGCTTTTTCAGCTGTGAAAACATGCCTATTGCAAAAAGAGACCAAAGTGTACCAAGGGTGCACTGTGCCAACAATATTTAATGCTTCATTGTAGGTCCACTGTTTTAAACATCTGTCCCTCATTTAGTGTATTTTTAATACAGAATTTTTAGTGTGGGCAAAAGTGTAACTGTTTATAGTAAAATGCTTTCTCTGCTACTGAGAAAAAAGCAACATTGGATTCTACGAGAAAAAATATTTTTAATGATTTATAAGATTTGGGTCATTGGCCTTCAACTTCCATAAAACAGTAAGTCATTTTTATTGAAATGAACATGTTTCTAAGAACATGAATGTGGTCGATAAAGGAAGTTTCTGAGAAGTAAATATGGAAGCTGAGAAGGGAAAATTACTCCATACCCCCATACTCTGCTGCGCATTATCTGCGAAAAGGAAATAATGTAATTACTCAGGCTGAGGCAGGTGAGTGCAACAGTCTCCTGCAATAAAAAGGAAGAACTAGGAAATGAACTGTGTGTGAAAGATACTGAGGTGTTGGCCATCTGATGTGATTGTCAGTGTCTGCAGGCATTGTAGAATGTTCAGGTTGGAAGGGACCTTGGGAAGTCATCTAATTCCATCTAAGATGCATCTTCCAATGGTGTGAGATGAATGTTGAACGACCTATTGGGGTCTTGCTGTGAGTATTTTAGAAGACCAATTGTAAGCTAGATCACCAGTCACAGGAAATTATTAAAACAAATTCTAGTTGACATCATTTGGGGAAGGCTTGATATTAACTAAAAATGTAAGACATCTATTTTTTTCTAATATGACAGGCATACTTTTGTTGCTGTAGAGGCAGCAGGCATACCCAGGTCATAATGCCTAAAAATTTGTCACAATATGTCCAAGACAGAGAAAAATCTGTTTTCTTTTGAATTTTTGATCATTTAGGGATGCTTCCTAGGTTCTCATTTCAAATAATAGATGTAAATGTGCATTTCTGAAGATGGTCAGCATGGGCAGTTTCTTCTTATAGGAATCCTTCAGGAACAAATTCTGAAGTGGAGTCTGGAGTCATCAGGATGTGGTTAAGACCAAAATCCCAGTTTATAGAAGCGTGGGCATGTTTGGGGACCTGCTGAGGTAGGAATTGTGTCAGACAGTTTCTATTATTGGCAATCTTGTCCCCTCTGCCAGGCCTCCATCCCTGCAGGAGTGCCAGGATTGGGCCTGCAGCTGTACAGACCTAGTCACTAATTAAGAGATCCTGATTTTACTGAATTTACATCCAGGGTTCAAATTCCAGATGAAGCCAATTGAGAGATTCAGAAAGTTACTGACTCAATTCAGGATGCTGTGAGCATCACTAAAACCTTGTCAATGCTAAGACTTGCACACCCTTTCATAAGGATATCTTAAACAAATAAAACCTTTCTGAATTCTCTTTTCATGTAAACTGAAAAATAAAAAAAAAGGTTTTCCCATCCCTTACCACCGTATGCATGAATAACTGTGGTTCACATAACTTTTTTTAACATTATGAGAATAAAATATCCCTAAAATATCCCAGTATTAAGGGCTTGATCTGTACCTGGCTCAGCAATGTGTTTCAGTGTGTGTTTCCATTGACTGTACTGTGACATAACATTTGTGAAGCAGCTCCAATGTAACAAAAAGTGTTGATTTCATAGGAGATTGTAACTGACAAGCTCAGCATCAAATTTAGCTGTTCTTTGGAGGTAAAAATGGAAGCAGAGAAAATTAAGAGCCCAGTATAATTAAACCTCTTTCTGAACTGTTGCGTTTTACATATGATGTTAGTTTTCAAAGGTGAGGGCCAAAATAAATGTTTGGAGTTCACTCTTGGTGCTGTGGTGCAGCAGAGATTGACATGTGTTTACGGTTCCATCATGGACACTGGAAAAACCCTGCTCACCATTAGGAGGAACACGTTTGGCACCAAGTCAAATGCACAGCATGGAAGCATTCACCTAATTAGTGTTTTAACAGCTGCTCAAGGTTTGTTTCAATGGGAAGAAAATTATTGAGCACAATTTTGTGTAATTAGTAGAGCATAAAACACGTGGTTTGTCTAATTAAATGTTTTAAACTATTGACATTACGTAGCTACTGTTGAAGTCAATGAAGTGGAAAATCGTTATGATTTTTTCGGTTGGTAAATTACTTCACAATATGCTCAAAGGCCCATTTGATAAGATGAACTCAATCCTAATGCAGAATGATGAGCACCGGGGCCTTTTCACACCCCACAGGTACGAAAAGATCTCACCAATTTAACTGGAGCAACTGGTTGCTATTTCAGGGCTTTCAAGTCCTGCCAGCATGTGCTCCACTCTCCAGAGCACACCATGTTAAACACAAGTATGTCCCACTCCTTTGGTTCACAACTCCTTTATCCAAAGGGTGACAAACCAAGCATTGTAGGGCTGAAGCCCTCACTTTCTGATCCCTAAACAATAAGGCCATTGAGTAATGATCCAGCAGGCACTTAGAAAAGAAGAGAAGCTTGGAATTGCAAGCAAATTTGCTTATAAAACTTGTTGTATTACACAGCTTGCATTGTTGAAGTATTTGGGCTTTGTTTTGCAGTTCTCAAGATAGATATGGAAATGTAATTATGTATCATGCAACATCACTTATGCAATTAATTTAAATCCAGTTGCACTACAGATGCTTCACAGATGCTGATAACATTGCTGTTCTCATTTTTATTTACAGGAGTATTGAACAATGTTGGCAGTGAAAGCAAACTTTTGAAATTAATTTTTTCCCATTTGAATCCATACAGCTTTTGCCTAACTCATACTTAGTGACACACTTTGGCATGTACAATGCTTTTCTTTCTTTTCCTATTTCAAATGCAATAAAAAAGAAATAACACAAAACCAGAGGATGAGGTTTAATTCCAACTGTGGTATTCAAATCCAGCAACGACAACAGAAGAATATTGAATTTACACTGGGCTAACTGGAGGTTTACCCACTCTTTTTGTATTGAGTATTTATAGCTCTACAAGCCAACTTGATCATTTTATATCATACTTACAGTAGCTGTCAGTGTAACCCTAAAATGAACATATGCAGACTGGAGAGGTAAACATTCCCTAAAAGAAATTATATTTCATGGAAAAAAAGTGGGGGGAATAAAGGGAAGCATTGCCCTTTTTTGTTCCATGGTTTTGTATCTGATTGTTCACTTGTTTTTATGGCCTCCAGGAAACCATGAAGTAAACTTAAGCTGTGATTAAAGTTTTGCATAAAACATGCTAGCACTGCCTGCCCCAAAAGGCAGTAGATGATTCTTCTGGAGAGGTAGTTGAAAATGTCATTACTAAGTGTCTTTCCTCCAACAGCTGGAAAAAAAATACAGAAGTCCCACTCATGAGGTACTTACTAATTTTTCTTATGACACAGCTGCAAGTCCACAGATCGAGGGCAGGTACAATTGGAATCTTCTAGAAGGAGGAGGAAGTTCTACTAAAAGTGGCAGGGGATTTATAGCAGGGAAGGGCACATGGCAGTAGCTCTTCCCTTTCCAGGGCTATCATCAGCCTGTTGTGCAAGGCAGAGTTCCCTTATGGGCACTGCAGTGCCTTTGGTGACAGCTCACACTGCATAGATCTAAACTTAAAAGTGCCTGGAATACTCTGTTAGACTCTGGATTCCCCAGGAAAATAGACTGCAATTAGTTACTGCTGCTGAGCCTTCCTACTTAATCTCTCAGTAAGCCTTTTACTCCTGGATTTATCCTACCCAGTGACTTCAAAGAGAATAGGTTATTCTTCCTCTTCTATAGGGAGGGAGAGAAGGGGACAAGCATCTATGAACCATACCTTCTTCCTAGAAAATATACACTTTTAGGTGATTTCTGTCAATAACTGGAATTCTACTCAGGGACCTAATGTCTTAAAACTTCCTTGGTATGGCACGGAAGGTGGTCTGCATTTTCCTGATGTACCTTCAGCATAGTAAAAAGTCTGTCTTTTGCTTTGAGGAACCCTTTTAAACTTAAATGATTTTATCTGCTCTTTTAAATTTAGTGGCATAATTTTAAAAAACTAAACTGGTGACTTTAGGAAGAGCAAGAGTGATCATCCTTCACCAGCCCATGGAAAAGAGGGATCTGCAGAGATCTGTTGTGTGTTTTCAGTGTGGGGCTTTTGGAGGGCTGTAGCAGCACTGGGCCTGTGTGTAAGGCTATGGAGCTTCAGCTGTGAGCTGAAAGAGTTAATTTTCAAGTTCACCATGAGCTGTGTTTACTGATCCTTTCTTATTCCTTTGTGATAATTGGCACCTCAGATTCTCTGCTAATTAATTGGGCTGCTGGGGGCAGGTGGCGCCATTCTATTTTGATAATCCTTGTCAGCAATGTCTGTATAATCTCTTTGTTTAATTAAAACGAATTTGTAATAGGGGTGCATGAACTTGCAACAGTTTGGCTTTTTCTTTCTCTTCCTTTCTCTCTTGTTCCCTCTCTCTCCCTCCTGGCTTTGCTTCGCTTCAGTAGGCATTCACTGCTGGGGGGCAGTTCTGCACTTGTGGCACAACCACACTCTGTGTAGTATTGTCACTCTCTGGTCTCTCTGGAAATATCTTACCTCATTAACACTCCTGAAACCATAAGCCATTTATTTTGAAAAGCTTTCCTTTTTTTTTTTTTTCTTTTTTTAAACAAAGAACATCTCTGTAAAGAGATTTCAAAATTTCTTCTTACCTTTAGTTTAAAACAGTTCAGAAGGTGCATTAAGGATTATAATAATTTTAGTTAAAGACAAAGTATTTAACCAATCAAACACATTACTGTAAATGCTTTATCAGTTCATTACTCACACATCTCCATGGCCCTGACAAAAATTTCAAGTAAGCAAGTAAAACCCAATGCCAAAAGCATTGTTTATCTTAAGTCAGTTCAGGCAATAAGAGCAAGGGTCAACTTTTTAACACTCTCTCACTGAGGACAGATTTCAGAATGGAGAGCTGAAAGTTCAGATTTCTGCTAAGACATACACAGTTTCAGTGTGTTCTTTATTGTGATTATTGAAACCTGCTTGTGCCAACTGCAAAGACAAAACTGGACTGCAAGCTTTGTCCCTGAGGTCGCATGGGTTTGAAGGTCCCTTGCTTCTCTGAGGGCCTCTCTGCTGTTTTGTCTAGCTTGTCTTCACATTCCAGAGCAGAGGACAGCAAGTTGCAGGAGCTGGAACAAAACATGGGATTTGTTTTACAAACACTTTAAAGGGATAAGAAGGTGAAGGATAGATGGTGAAGGCTTCCTCTGCCATGGAGGGCATTTCACATCATTTGCTCATCCTCTCCAGTGTCCTGGCAGCTCACTTCTTGGCTGCTGTTCAAGGAGTAAATGACATACTTTTTGTTCCTGTGCCTGTACAGGAGGCATGCTGAAATAAGAATCCCAATTTTCACTAAAGTTTAACTGCTAATAGTTTGCTAAAGGAGTCTGTCAAAATCTTGTAGTAGTGTGAATGCACACACTTACCTGGAATCTAAAAGAAAAACAATTAAAGGTGTTATGTAGTAGTTTAATTATATTGTCTCTCCTTCTGTGTTCAAGAAGAGGTTACTCAGGAATTGATAGTGGCACTCATTTCCTTCTCCTGGTAATTAAGATGCTGTGGTGTAAAGGTGTGACTTCAAAGTTGTGTCTGGGCCTCCCAGTCTTATTGGCATGTTTCCTATAACAGTGATAGCCTTGATGATTTTACTGAGCTCTGTCTGTTTGTGAGTAAAAATTAGGGGAGTTGAAACAAATTCTGAGACTTGTGATGAACTCTCTTATTTGGGGATTTAAGTGAATTTCTGTCTGCCTGGCTTTAGGTGGCAGATTCACAGGCAATACAATGGTTTCTGTACAAATATCTCCTCATTGTGACTCTTATGCAGTGTTAATTGGTAGACTCAGAATTCAAGCTATGATGTGGAGTTTCTGAAAGATGTAATATACCCAAAATATAATAACTGTCATGGCTTTTCAGATACCTCTTTTCCTCTGTATTTGAGTCTTGGGTTTCATGGTACCTTCTGGTACCTTCTTGAGGTTCTGGTACCTTCTGGTACCAGACCTAGTTACTGCTACATTGCCACAGGAAACTATGAACATGTTTGCTCTATAACTCTGTAGATGAGGCATGGAAACTCCTAAAATGCAGCATTTAATTTGTGAAAATCCAGCTTTGAATATGAATTATCATATAGGGTCATTCATGTCCAAGTTCTAATATGGCAAAATCTGAGTATCTCCCTAAGTAATCCTTCTCTTCTGCTAAATGTCTGCAATAGCAGAATAGCAATTCATTTGCAAAGACTGTTTTGCCTTCTTTGAAAGGATTGCACACATGCTAGAAACTGAATAAAAATTTCTCATGCCACAGAGGATTAAATGCCTTCCGGGAACATGGAATTCCATATCTGAAACATGATTCTGGTTTTGCTCAGATGCCTTGAAATGTTAAATCCATTACTGTGGTTTATATGTATTTGCTGCAGAGAATCCAGCTCTGCTGATACGAAAGCTAGGAGTTAATGCTGTCAAATGGTCCCATTTAATTGCACTACTTATGTCTCATATGTAGATTGTGAATAATTATTTTTAAGCTGAGGCTCATGACATACAAGAGGATGGTAAGAGTAATCCAAATCTTTTATTGGGAGCAATTTCTCTCTCACAGTCTAGAATGTGGGTATTAAGGAAATTCTGTTTTCCTCTGCCCTAAAAATTAAGCAGTTTGGAAGAAGAAAATTGTATCACCTTGATAGTATATAGACGATTAGTACTTGAACAAGTAAGGGTAATATAGAATGAGCAGTAGGAAAGAGTCATACATGGGGAATGCACAGAAGAAACTGCATGAAAAATTCTACAAATCAGTTTAGAACAATAAAACCTGATAACCTCTCCAATTACTGACAATGTTATTTATCAAAGACACTGACTTCAACTGATGGACATTAGGTAGCCAGTAAATATGACAAATCACATTGTATATTATTAATTTAGATAATTTTGTTTCCACACCACACACGGTGGAATAATAACTTGTCAAAACCTGGTATTTGAAGCTGACAAATACAGTGGCATTGTAGATATGCTACTGTTGATAAGAAACAGTCTTCCTAAGTGATACTGTGATGAATCCATTTGGACAGCTGTTACAGAGGCTCATACTGTAGAAACTCCACTCTGGCAAGATCATCTCTGAGCGTTTGGGTAATAACATGCCCTTATACGTGATATCCAGTGCCATCTTCTGTGACTTATATTTTCAGCCAAGGTCAATATTTCATGTTGATTTTTGCTTAGAGATGATTCTTGATAGGTCTCCTGCCTTCTTGATGCTCTGTAAATATATATGGAGCTGAATGTCTAATATGGTTCACTATTGACTTTTATTTCTTGTCCTTTTTAAGGTCTGAGTGTCCTAAAGTCTTACTGGAGATTTAAACTTTTTAAGGCCTTGTAGGGTGATTCCCTTAAATTCATCACTAGTTGCTTCAGTAGAGATTTTGCAGAGGAAATAAAGGTTAAAAAAAAAATATCAGAGACTTCAAGCACTTTAAGGGTCCATTTATCAAGAATTAAGGTCAAGCCTAACAAGTTACTGAAGTGATCAAGATGCTGAATCTAGCAACATATGAGCTTTTGAACAAGAACTACAAATTTTGGATTTGTTTGGCTCATGGAGGAGAGTCTCCTAAATTGCCAAGGTTTTAAATCCAAGTTCTCAATGTATATAATTTTTGTCGTAGGAGCAATTTGTATACTCTTGTTTTGTTGTGTGTATTTTTCCTGCTATAGGCAAGCTGGAAATTAAATACCCTTTATTGTAATAAAATTTTTACACATTGTAGTGACTGCTTTAATACTTTCACTCCATTTTTAAATAGTGCTTCTTAAAAGGTAAACAGTTGCCTTTAAGGAAACATGGAAGTCACATCTTGATTTGGTAACAGTTCTGACAAACTGCACTTCTTCAGTGTGCCTGAATTTACCAAGTTGAATATTTATTTTTTTACTTACTTACATATTTAAAAGCAGGATTAGTTAGTTCAGGGAGACCTGTTGTATGTATTAGTGTTATTGTAAATTATTGTCTATGCAATATTTGGCTGGGATTTGAGGTCACAGACACTCTGACAACTGAGTGACCAGATTTGGCCAGTGGACAGCTTGCCTTTCACACTCAGACACCACTGCAGGGCCCCTTACAGCCTTTCCCATGCTTCTCAATGGGGGATGTCACTCTTCCCTTGCCAGCTCTTTCTGTTGCCTTTGAGATAGCTGTTTGCCACTAGCTTTGAGCCAACATTTGCATCCTAGGCACGTGCATAAAGTACCATCTCAGTCTCTATATTTTAATAGTTGTCACACATCAGCCCTAAAGCAAAATACTGTCACTGGATTCATGGCCTTTTAGTTGTTGAAGAAGGACTATAGTAAATGCTTTCAAGCTGTATTTGCATGTCACTGAGAAAGTTTAGGGCAGCACTAATAGTGATTTAAGAATTATCAAAGAATTGCAATACTCCCCTATAAATTTGCAATTAGGATAACCAAATAGCTTTATTTTATTATCTCAGTTTTCAGGATTGTGTTATAAACTTGTCCAAACTTATAGGTGTGAAGGAAGCAAGCAGTATGACTTTCTTTATAATAGCCTGTGCCTTAGCAGTGTTAGAGGGCTTTTCAACTCAAGATGAATGATAAGCAACCCATTCAGATCCCCCTTTACAAAGCTGTTTGTGAATGTGGTTGAATAGCTCTGGAGAACAAGAAAGAAAAGACAGGACCAACCCGTTCATGTCATGTTACTTCAGCCACTGAAGAGGTTTGTGGCTACTGCCCCATCTATCTCGGGAAAATTCCTTGCAGAGGTTTTTAAGAGTTCAAAATCAGCTGTAAAGTGATATGTTAAAAGGACTACCAACACCACCATAGATATTTGAATCATAAGGAGGCAAACACTGGAGACAGAAAATGTAGGTGGCACAACTACCGTATTGATTTGTTTTTCCTGGAATGAGAAGCTCATGCTTCAATTAAAATCAGCTATGAGCAGGGGCTGAATTACTCAGTCCATGATCTAGACCCCACTTTTCCCTCTTCCAAGGACTGTGTGGGTGCAGGCAGACCAATGCACTGGTGCACTGCAATCCCTTCCCTGCCACCTTCTCCTCTGGAGCCTCTCAGGGAGGTGTGCATCCATCCTCTTGCTGAAGACAGAATTCCCCTCCATTAAGGTAGAGGAATCACTTGCAAAGATAACATGTCCTTTGGGTCTTTCTGCATGAAGATGAGCCTTGTTGTAGCCAAAGAAGCATTAGCACCTCTGGGTTAGGTTGGTTGATGCATGCAGCAACCTTCTGAAGCTGTGCAGAAACACGTCTCAACTGATCAGCAGAGGAAAAAAGGTTGACATCAAAAAATGCTGTCTTTCAGCATGATCAATCTGGCAAACACTTCTCCCATGCCAGGATCACACAGGAAATAAGGAGGTTTTCCTTACATGACATGGTATTTATGTGTGAGCTCCTGGTGTATAGGTTAGTAAAGCTGATCAGACCATAGCAAATGCCTGTGAAGATCTGGTGATCATCAGCAATCAATATGCAAACTGAGATCAAAATCAGAAGGGTCTGTTAATTTCAGTAGGCTGCTCATGTAATGTTAAGTATCAGAAAGCAAATTAGTTATAAAATCATTGTTATCATCTCTAGCTTACATTTTGGCCCTGCAGCACCCATAACCTATCCTGGAAATTGTTTGTTTGCATGAGAGACATCATAGATAATACACTGAGTTCCCTTACAGTGATGAACTGCAGACCTGCCCATTGATGAAGTAGGATGCAGACAGATGTTTGCTGCTAGAACAGGTGTGCTGGTCTTAATACATTACTGCTTATCTGCTGATGATTGCTGCCCTTCTCCTGAAGAGAGGTGACAAGACCACTGGGTGTTCCTCATCTGCTTTGGTATAAGCTCAGATATCTTGCCTTAAGCTACTGTTGAAGGCTGTTTAAACAGCCCAGCTGACTTGTCTGTGAAATAGATGGGGGTCTTGCACAGTTCACTCTAGCTAGTGTTTTGTAAGGAGAGATAACGTTTCACAAAAAATGGATGTGATAGATTTCTGTTTGACTTTCAAAGTAGCAAAAAGCACCTCATAAAAAATTCGCCACCAGGATCGATATCAAGAAGATAGGAAGGGATGTTGCTGATACATTGTATATACATGGAAAACCACCATTGACTTAATAACATACATCATCCTAGTTTACAATTCTTTAAAGTCATCTTAATCAACCCTTAAGCTTCCTAAAGCTTGGAGTCACTTGAAAATATACTGTATCTTCAATTTGCTCACTTTTGCTAGCCACATTTACCAAGTACACAGATTTGTATAGCAGCTTCCTCTTTTATTCCTGCTTCAGCTCCACACAGAAGTAGAGAAGCAGCATCTTTGCAATTAAGAAAAATAGTGGAGAAACAAAACCAACGCTTTAAATGTACTCCCTAGATTTCAAATAGAGGGTGTTTCTTTAACACTTTTCTTTGAGCTGGGATTGGAGCATGTATTTCAAGAGATGCCAGAAATTCCTGCTTATGGGAGGCTGTGTGGTACTGTGGCCAGTGTTTGCAAGAAAAAAATGTAAGCACCTTAAAGATAAAATATTATGTGATAGCTTAAAAAGCCCTGGCTGTTTAACTTGTAATGTTGCATGCTTTAATGGAGATAAGAATATACTGCTACTTGGCATGACAGTTCAGTGGAACTGACCATCTTTACATATAGTTCATGTTTCTTTCAGTTCTACTGTTTGATTCCACCCAACCATTTAAAAAATAATAAACCCATGAACATTTTCCAAACAAGGTTGGATTATTTCATGAATAGTTGTTAAATACACTCTCAGCTGTAAAAGTAGCTCAGAATTGCTCCTGCAGGTTTCTTGCTTTAAAGTTAGGGGCATTATGTTCTTGTATTGTGTAGACTGCCTGCATGAGTTGCTGCAAAGTTCATTATACTGCTAAGGCTGTCAGTGGTATTTATGGATATTCATGTGCAGTGAACCCTTGAACCTGAGCTAGTCATCTGAGCGTTGCTTGTAGTTAGAGTTGTGTTTATGCTTAACATTGGTAGCAGTATTTAATTGCTCCCTAGGCAAAATAATTGCAATTTGAACTCAGTCATATAGTAGACAAGGGATTGCAAAAATGCCAGACTCCCAGGAATGATTGTCTTTCTTACACAAGTATTAATTACTAGACTCCTGCTTCCAGAGTTTGGAAATGAACATGGAACAAGTATATAACTCAACCTGTGCCATGTCCCACTCCCATTAAAATCAGTAATGGCAAAAATTGTGTTATGGAATTAATCCTCTTTCAAAAATATTTTCCAGGCATTTTTCATGTCAGCTGCAAACAGGAGAAAGGGTGATGATGCCATTTTGCAATAGAGGAGTAGAGATCTTGCCTTATGCTCATCTGAAAAATTTCTAATGCAAAGTATTGCAATGTTATCCCTGCTAAAGTTTTAGTTCTCATAATATAATATCAGATGGGAAAATCCCACGTAATGCCTGGTATGTCAGCAGAACTGTTATGGTTCTGAGCCTGGTGGTGGTATACATGTCTTCAGAGCTGCATTTTAGAGCTCTCCTGCCAGTGTAAAGGGAGTTTATATTTCTGTAACTCTAGTGGGGATTCCTTTGGCTTGACACAATTCCGGGAATGTCTTTCAAACCATGTACATATACAGAACAGATGGCTTTCATGGGAAGCAGGAACTACCATTCAGCATGTAAGAATTTTTTTTTTCCATTTCTTGGTAGCTTTCTGACTTGAAATAATCCACAGATAATCTGTAATGGGAACAATGTCATGATTCTCTCTTTGTCCATCCCTCTCTTTTTTTTTAATTTTCCTGTCAAATTCAAGGAAGAACATTTTTCACAGATTCTAAGGGTAGAGGTGGTTTTTTTGAGCTTTAAATTCAGTTACTACTGAATCTGCACTACTGAATTTAAGCATTTAGAATGAAAGCTGAATTACTGAAACTAAGCCATAGTGGAGAATTTGACAATACAGGGTCCTACTCCCATCCTCTCAGGCATCAATGCCATCTGACCAAAACTCAGAAATGTAATTATTGACAGATATGTAGCTGCATATGGAAAATCATCTTCAGAAAATAATCCATTTTGCTCGTAATTTGATTAAATATGGTCTTTTATAGTATCATATAGCAACATCAGTGAGTGATACGTTGTGATAGAATATAATATGAAGTGACCATATATGAAGTGACCATATAAGAAGATAATTAAGATGACGTTTTTGTCTGATTTTTCATTCTCTCACATTTAGAAGGTTATCACCATAAACGGATAGCTAAAAAACTGACTGCCCCCTGAAAATATTGACTTGTTCAATGGCTCTGAGTTTGCTTTCCAAGTCTTGTGGCCTTATAGGAAAGCAGCCTTTTTTAGTTACAGAATAGCAGTAAAGAGAACTACTTTTCCTTTTGTTGTGTTACCCACTCCTCCGCACTCTTGTCAGTCTGGCAGATGGTTTCTCATAGATTTTGATAATATTTTTCTATCTTGATATAAAAAGGTGAGAACGAGCAACTAGATAATAGAAAAGAAGAAAACTTTAAAAGTTTGGTGTGTCAGTATCTTTTTAGTAAAACTATTTGACCTTGAAAACATTTTCCAGTTACTACAAAGACAAAGAACAGAAGCTGTAAGTTAATAATCAGCTGTCTGTACAATAATGACTTACAATCTAACATTAGAGAGAAAACATAAGAGTAGTCTATTGTAATTCTTTAATTGAAAGTGTATCATTGTGGAATTGTTACTTGGATACCACTCATATTCTTATGGAAACGTGTTTCCTTTCATTAGGAGGTCGATTTATTTGATGATATTACAGAATTGTACGTTAATTTTCATCCACTCTCCTTGTGTCATATTGATACTGCCCAGCTACATGTTTTAAATAAGCATGTGACTTCTAGTGTCTGGTTCTTATTTTCTATCTGAATATTTCCAAGTGCTGAGATTAACATATTATTTACAGCTAGAGAAGTAAATAATAAGTGCTTATTATGTTAGACCTGAGGGAATATAATTGGAACTGAGAGCATAAAATTGTAACATCTGTCTGAATCACATCTCTTAAAGATAGTGGTGACTTGTTCAAGAAAAGCAGCTGCATTTCTGTGTTTGTTTTGGACATGTAAGATCTGTGACTCTCCCATAAGTTTCTAGCTTTCACCTGAGTATGAGAATTACCACAGCTTGGTGATAGTGTAAGGTCATTGGGAGGCAATGAAGATACCTGATTTGCATCAGCACATGAGCTGACCATGTAGATGTTGCTGAATCATCCCAGCAAAACAAAAACTATAGGCACTACCCTTTAGCCTCTGTCTTGCTTGGATGTTTTGGCAGAGGTGGATGAAGTTGCATTGGAGGCAGGAAAATAAATTGTAATGTCAGTTGTACTTGGGGAGTTTCGTGGTAGTTTAATGAGCTCCCAAGAGGCTCCTCTAATATGTCACTGAGTGGCCGATGTCAGCCCAGTGTGATTTCATAGAATAAATGTGTCAGTGTTTTTGGTGTATGCACATGCTGCTTTTCAGAGATTGGGCAAGATTCCTTTTGTGGTACCAGAGCTGCCAAAGGCCAAGCAATTGTTATAGGTTACTTGGGCAGCCATTTCAGCAATTAATGACTGAAGCAAATTCAGCACCGTAAGACTTGTGTGATAATTGTTGGGCTAGTTATTCCCAAACTGAGCAAGTACTTATGTCACTTGCAGCGAGTGGCTGGGAGCTCATTGATTGGCAATCTTCATTCTAAGAGCATACAAGAATTGAAAACTACATTATTGCACCATCCAATGAGGCTTATACCATTAATTATATTTCACATGGTTCTTGATAAGTGTCTTTGTTCTATAGTTGAAGCTGCAGGCCAGGACAGTGTAGTGATGGTGACGTGCAGCAAAGAAGGTGGTGGCAAGACTTGCAAACTTTCAGTGTATGGGGATTTGCAACCAATTCTATCTTAAATAAGATGTTGCAGTTATGTAAAAAGTCTTCATCAGTGAAGTCTCAGACTTCAGAATTTTCCTCAAGAGTCAATATAGAGGTCGTATTGTAAATATTTGCTCCCTTCCACACTGAGATGTAGGGACAATTTTCAGCTAAAAAGACCATGAACTGCAGTAGCAAGTCAGACTGCAAAACCCCTATGTTGCATGGTCTTAAGGGAGTGGGTTTTTGAAAGACAAATTCTGCATAACCCTTAAAAACTGTGTTTAATGCTGATCCAGAGTACTGGTAGGGTGATCATAAAAAGTGACGCCTATATTTATGGCTTAAATAAGACGACCTGTGGTTTGATCCTGTAAAATTCTAGCATTATACTCTGATGCTGAGCCTCATTCTTTTTGATGGCATGAGATATCCTGCATTCCCTCCTCAGTCCTTGGTCTTCCTACTGTGATCCTCAGCAAGAGAACACCAGTCGCTGCTGCTTTGGGTGTGGAATGTGCCCACTAGGGACCTGGTTTGTGATTACCAGCTAATTTTACACAGGCCACCCTAGAAGCCGTCGAAGAATAATAAATCACTGCATAGCTGTACTGGATTTAAGCCACTGAAAGACCTATAAAAATATTTGTTACCCAGATACCTTGGCTGGCCAGCCCTTTCTACAGACTTTAAACTGCCTTACACATTTTGCATTGCTCATTTTGAGCGGTTTTAGGCAGGCAAGTTGAAAAAGTAGTTTTTGGCAGCTGGAGCAGGAAATGTGCATTTGCCATTTAAGTGCATGTAAATAGGGAAAAATCCTGTTAAACTGCAGTTGATGAGACCACGTCCAGTGAAATGAAAACTGACTGTTTTGATAGAAGTACTTGATGCTATACAAGTTCCCGTTTTCTCTTAGAGAAATTTGAAACATCTCAGCTTTTCTTGCTGTCCCTCCCAATGCCTCACTTATGTCTAATTATCACCAAGGCTTCTCTGTGGAGGTCATTCTCCTTGAAAATGCCTTCAGAACACCCACAGCATGGCTTATGATCAGATCTGACAGAAGGCATATCTATAAAATAATCAGGCCTCTTTTTGTCTCACTTTTGGTTCACACTGTCTCTTCCCTCTGGGGAGGTTTGTCTCCCATTCATGGGACTGGCTGTGATGTCTGAGCTGTCAACCTGGTCGTGGAGCCTCTCCCTGAGAGCACAACTCCCTGTCTCCTTTGCCATGAGTACTCCTAGTGAAGAGAGGAACTTGTCTATATTTAAACAGTGATTTACAGGAAAAGGAGCTTGCTTAGCACATGATTTGTTTTACATGCAAAAGATATTGAGGATTACACTTTTAATGCTGTTTTTCAGATGTAGAGGGAAACAGCAATGAGCTACTGCATCTCTGGATTTGTTCCAGCTCCTCAGCTGGGGCTGAGCTTTGGTTTCCCTGCACCCTCTGGGTGCTCTGCAAGGAGGGGTTTGGGGACTTTTTTTTTTTTTTTTTGCACAGAGACTGCTTAAGCAGCCAATCCTCTCTCCACTCACCCTGGTGAAGGTAATCCTGTATGAACTGGAAAGTGTTAGAAAGGATTTAATGAGATTATCGTGAACTGCTACTTCACAAAAAGTCTTAAACCCACAAGCAGCTGTGCTGTGTAGCTGGGGACAGGAGAAGGAATGTGAAGATCAACGAAACTGTCTACTTAAAGAGACAGAGCCAAGGTGCATTTTAGCTAAAAAAAGACACAAATAAGGAAACAAAATGTTCATCCAAAAGAAGGGATCTTGTCGAGGTCTAATATCTTAAAATTGAGATTTATTTTTGATAATACTGCAGAAGTGATACTAAAATTACTCCTCGAAAATTCAGTGGACTATGCAAGCTCCTCCTTGCCTTCGAGCTCATCATACTAGTTAGAAGTGACTCAGAGAGCTGTCCCATCACGTTAGGGACTGCTTTGAGTTTTGACATGTCTTCTGTTGTAATAAATAGAATTTAGTAGCAATGAAGTGAAATTTGGTTGTTGTTGTTGGTTGGGTTTTTTTTGGTTTGGTGTGGGTTTTCTTCCATCATGTGCTTGTGATAAGTTTATAAATACAGCTGAAATTAATTCTGATGCCATGTACTGACTGTGCTCTTTACAACATTGAAGACATGAAATGTATTTACTTCGTATGTGTTTGGTTACTTCTGTGGTCTTTGTTCATCTGTAATTATAGGAAAGTTATGAATAGTGGGTGTATATTATGGAGTGAACCTCCCTGGAGACCTGGACACCTAAAACCAATGTGCCACTATGGTTCTTTGGGGTGATCTGCTGTGAAGTTCAATGTATAGAGCAATGTGATTGCAAACAGAGGAACAAGTTGTTTTTCTCAGGAAAAAAAATGAAAATAAAAAAGTGGTTTCAACTGAAAATTGTTAACCAGTAAAGAAGTATAGGAGGAAAAAATATCCTCTACAAGCATTAGAGTCAGATTTAGTTTTGCAGATGCCTGTCTTGAATTTGTAGGATACTTTCCAAATCCATCAGACATGCTTTTGAGGTGGGAGGAGGGTGAATAAATCTATGTATTTGTCCATTTATTGCTTGGGAGAATAGCTTGGAGGCTGAAATCCAAACTGTGCTGAAAGGAACTTCTGAAATATAAAATTATATACTGATGAGATATTGTACCAAAAGACTCTGCCATAACTTAATTGTTGATAACCCTTTATGGTATAAAAGTATTGTCCATTATTTTTATGCATGCTTAAAACTCTTTCGTGTAAGTTTTCTCAGTTACAAAATTCATGATAGAGTGGCTTATTGATGCAGATTTAAACCCACACTTTCAAATATGCATGTTAACTGGCACTACAGCCACCTTGAAAGACCTCTCCCAGCAGGGAGGTGCTCAGTTTGCCTGATGATGCCTCAAGCAGGAGCTGATGTGTAAAGAGATGTGTGCATGTGGTTTAAACAGCCTAACAGCGTGCCCACAGTAGGACTGAGCCTGTCTGCCCTCAGCCCTTCAACTCTTTCTACTGGCCAGGCCAGTCTAAATTTAGGTTCCCAGGTGGTGAAAATGGCTGAAAACCAGCTGCCAGCTCTGACTGTGGCAAGCAAGAGGGGGGACTCTTAGGTCAGGGGGTTCAGTTCCCCAGTGGGAGGGATCTCATCTACAGATGAGAGAGAGAAGCCCTGAAAAAATAGTTTGAATGATTAAAAAAAATTTTGAGGGTAATTACAGCTCCCTTCATGCACTCTTCCCCTCCATACCCAATTATCACACCAAACCATCCATCTCTGTTGGTCTACTCGTCTCCTCTTGCAGCATTATTCTTTGGCATATTGAGAGGGAAAGGAGAAACAGAGATTTGGGAGGCATACTGCTGCTGCCACCAGGAAGGCAGTAATAAGCTACTTCTGGAATTGTTTCGGGGTATGTTAGGCTTTGGAGGAAAGAGAGACTTCAGGGAAAGAAAATATAATCCTCTAAATCAGCTTAGATCAGGAAATATTGGGGAAAATTGCGAGAGATTTGTTAAAGTGATGTAAGTGTGCAGGTCAAAGTATTTTCATCAAATGCACATTGTCAAATACAAAATCTTGGTAAATTTGCAGAATGTTGAATTAACTCTGAGTACAAAAAGTATCCTTCTTGTCCTCTTGAACTAGACAATGAAATCTTGTGCTTTGCACAGTGGCAAAAGCAAATAAAACATCCGACTCCAAACGACAGATAGGGCTGATTTCTGAAAGTGACTGTCACTCACTGAGTGCCACATCCCCCTGGGAACACTGTGTTTGCATTAGGCCACCTCAGCCAAAAAAAAGGTGCAGTAGATATAGGTAACTAATATATGAGATAAACTATCTCCTAGAGGAGCAAGAAACTTAAAATTTAGGGGCTAGTTAGAGAGGATTTCAATAAGAGGAGACAGAAAAAGGAAAATATATAAAAAGAAGAAGCAAATTGAATTCTTCCATTTAACCTTTTATATAATAAAAGACAGAAGACATCCCAATGAAATTAAAAAGCAATGTGTTTAAAAATTATTAAAAAGCAAAAAGCTTTTATATGAGACAGGAATATGGATGAACTGAGCTGTTGCTCTGATCTGATGCATCAGTGCAGAGATTGCTGTGTCATGTGACCTTTTGGGGATGTCTTTAGCCTCTGTAGCTAGGTATGGTTTTATTTTGCCAGTCTGAGACATCTGGACAGAAGCCAGCTCTGGCTCAACAGCTGGGTAGATACAGTCTCTGTGGTAGTGGTAGTTGTGGCAGGTATATTGCTGTGGAGTGCTCAGCTGTATGAGCTGATGGTGGCTGTGTGGCTCCCAGTTTGTGGGGACAGCTTCTGGTTGGAGTATGATGTCATTGCAATATCTGGCAGAATATGACAAAAAACCTACAAATATTTGCTTCTGGTTTATTAAGTCAAGCACCTGTCCAAGCTCCTTTAACTTTCCTTTTAGGATGTTGGATCCTTACCTGAATATAGCTGGCCTAGCAAGGAGCCTTATTAAAGCTAAAGGTACAGTCTTCCCTCACACACTTAGATTTTGATCCAGCTTGTTGGAGAAATGGGCTTTTATTCATATCATAGAATAACTCATATGTAATGCATTCAAAACCAACAAATGAACTTTTAATGGGGTGAGCATCTATATGCGTATGTTTGTGTGTATGCTTATACTGATAAGAGAAATTAACTTATTTTCATCAAAATATCTCAAATTTTAAAGGCTAGTCTTTAACCAAGTTTAAAAAAAAACATGGACCCAATCATATTAGGCTGGGTAGGACCTTTTACTAGGACAATTACTTTTTTTAACTTTGTGGTCCAAATGCTGTGTAGCCAAAACCTTTTCAAGGAACAGTTCAATTAAGACTGAACACACCTTTAGAGAGTGGACACTTCAACTTAAACCTCAGACCTTAGTTAGCATATCATATCCTGATCCTCACATGTGATAAGATGGATGGTTTGCTGGTTTTATTTTAAAAAGAACATGTGGCAGCACATGACACACAGCCACACTAGGTTCTCACTAGGAAATGTACCTCTGGAAGGCAGTGAGTGTCCATACTACGGCTTGCAATGGCTTAAATAAAAATTTAGTGAAACTAAATCATCATCTTGGAATTGCCCATTTTACTAGAAACTACTAGGTCTTCTTGTGCCTGAAAACCACTTCCTTCTCAATATACTTTTCCTGTGGTTTAATCCAAAGGGCTTTTCACCCCTCTTGGCAGTATGCTACTCCTTTGCTCAAGGATCAGTCACTTTTGATATATAACTGAGAAGTAAATGACTTTAAATTGAAAGGAAAAAACCTCAACTAACCAGCTCTGGAAAAGCAGCAGAACTTCCCCAGGATGACATGGTGTGAACTGATCTCCTAAACTGCAGCAACAAAGCCTCCATCATTAAAAGCATCTAAAACTGAAAAGAGAGAACACACTGAAGTCTTCAGGGCATCCTGTCCAAGGCTTTGGTTGATGAGTATTTGCATTTTGTACTTATTTATTTCCAGGCATATGAAAAAATGCCTTAGCTTACTGTTCCTGCTAGAGTGGCCATCCATGAAAGGGAGAAAGTTTACATGGCCTAAGTTAGTTTTGGAGTTAACAAGCATTATCTTGCAAAGCAAATCATACTTTGTTTTGAGAGTCATTTCACGTGGTCTACCAATGTGGGGAATAAAAGATGTTTGAGAGGTAGGTATGATGGCTTATTTGGGCAGTTTGTTTGTTTCCCTGAAAGTCTGTAGTC
Organism: Acanthisitta chloris; assembly: GCF_000695815.1. NCBI lineage: Eukaryota > Metazoa > Chordata > Aves > Passeriformes > Acanthisittidae > Acanthisitta > Acanthisitta chloris. The sequence continues at coordinate 4,904 of NW_008669849.1, read as the reverse complement.
TATAGGGTCAGTTTTGTCTGTAAGGATGATACTGTATGAGAATTTAGACTTTAGAAATTTAGCAAGGCCCTGCTGGTAAGCACATTTCAGAGCAGCACACACATTGCCTGCTGTGTGCTCTTATTTCCTCCTGACTCTCATAATTTAAAATAAATCTGCAGGTTGAAGGGGAAGGTTTATAAAACTAGTTGTCATTCTTGTGAAATTGGGAAATATTAAACAGAGGTGTCAGTCATTGCAACAGATGAAATGTTTTAGTGATTGATGATGTTTATAGTATGTTCTTTACAAAAACACATTATTTGTGGTAATGAGTGTAATTATTTGCATTTGGCAAACAATAAGTTTATGAGTTCTTAAGGATGTGATTTGCTTTAAGACATGTTTTGAAAATACTCTGGTTTTAGGAATGATTTTGATAAGCTGCTTTGGTTTTGCAAATTTGTGGCAGAGAAGAGAGGGAAGAGTTTTGGTCATTTGGCTTTTTTTTTTAATGAGCCTGGCAAGCCCTTTGTACGCTTCCCCTCCTCCCTACAGTCTGCACACAGTCTGCCCCAATTTGTTAAAGACGAATTGTTGCCCATGGTAACTGCAGAGAATTTGTTGAAAAGAACACTTTTAGAAGACAATAGGCCCCAAATATACTGTGGCACAGCTTTAAACTTTATTAAGTCTGTCTTGGACTACCCTCTCCTCTCTCGACTTAAGGGAAGAAAAGTTTGGCAGCCTCCACGCTGTGAGCATGATTGATGCCCAGAACATCTGAGGGACTTTTGTGTCCAGCGTGATCTCCATGAGTGCATAATGTGTGAATACTCAAATAAGGTCAGCCCTTATCAGATGTAATCTAGACCTGAAAGCAGATCAACGGTGACAGTCATACCCCATAAGTGAGAACACAAATCATCCTTGCATGCTTTGGACGAGTTATGGGATTTTCTCCCTTCTTGCTCCCGTTTTACCCTTTCCAAATGTGTGTGTGTGTGTGTGTGTGTGTGAGAAGGGAGGGGAAACTTTGGCAGAGCTCTGTTAAAAAAAAAGAAGAGACAAACCCCAGAGAAATACATGCCTGGAATACTAGATGGTTCCCTCAGCTGGACCCCAGAGGAAAGGGGACTGTTTGCAAGGCGGTGGCTGTCACTGTGCGGGGACTCAGGCATGTGGCTCCTCTCGGGATGCGGGGGGAGGATCCTCGCGTGTGGAATGGGGCAAGATGGAAAAAACTTGGGCAAAAGAGGTTTAATTCACATCTCCAGTGCCTTTTAAGTGTCTTTTCAGTGATTTCTAAGCACATCAGAGCTTTTGTTGTCTGCCAGTCCCTGCCTGCCTCAGTTTTTCAAAGTGGAACAAAAGCATCTTTTTATTCTTTTTGAGTTTGGGCTCCATGGATAGGGACTCTGTTTCACCATGATGTGAATAAAAATATTAGAGAATAATGCATTGAAGAATTTATTTCTGCCAGCTTTCCTGGAGAAAGCAGCCATAAGCAGGTTTTGTCTGAAGGAAGAGCCTTCCATTTGTGGATATTATTGTAGTTTAAGTACTAGATTGGTTTTTAGCTAGGAAAACAAAAAGAGCAGCAATGAAATATTGTTAGCATTTTTTGATTTGTGCTTCTGCTTAGAAAAGAATTTTAATGGGCAAAGAGCTTTTGCAGAACACAAAATATATAGGGAAATAGCATAATTAACAGGAAGAAATCAAAGATACAGTTACATCATTGACAACATTAACAACTATGGAAACAATGATGTCATCCTCTCTGATGTTAAAATATTTTTTCCATGCTTATGATGACTTGAAAGTTTTCTTTTCATTTTCAGAAATATAATGTCCTTATCAGGGCAATAATTTGCAGTACTTCTGCTTGCTTACGCACTCCTTATAAAATAGGTGTATAGTACTGATGTATTCCCCAGGAATAAGGGGAAGAGACACAAATGCTGACAGCCTGCCTACAAACCCTGTAATTATAGCACACTATTGCTTGCATCATTTAGTCAGTTTGCTTTGTGCTCTAATGATAACAGGAGTCTCCTGCTCCTCATTGAAAATGCACAGCAAAAAAAGATTCCTTAGTTGCACCTCACACCACGAACTCTGAGGACACTGGAGAAACACAAGTGGGATGTGTGTCCACAACCAGTCTCTCTCTTCCCTCTGCTTCTTATCACTGTGCTGTCACCTCTTTGCTCTCCTGAATGGGATAATGTTACTCATGTTATAGTCTGAAATACTGGAATACAAGACAGGAGAGGAAACCTCTTGTATCATCAAATTCATGACAATGGTGTCTTGAGCAACCATATTACATGTTTTCCCCCACCTTGTTTTCCTTCCAAAGAGTGATCAAGATATATGTTAAAGTAATTTATGCTTTCTTTTTGGCCACTGTCCCAATGAGGACTGGCACCTGATGTCTGTATCTCCTGTATGGATTTGCAAAAGTCCCACCCGATTGACAGAGATACATCACTGACTCTCAGTCTAAAAGAGTCCTCCTGCCATCCATACCCTAACAAACACCTGTTGGGCACTGATGGTTGATACTGAAAAGGAACTGATAACTGTAACTCTTGAGAGGTGCTGTACCTCAGCTCACTTTTCTATGCCAGCATGCAGATCTCTTTTCCTTCAGGAAGCCTGACTAGCAAACCATGTCCATCCAGCACACGTTGACTTAAATTGTGCAATCATCGTGCAGCTTTGCAATCATATTTGTGGTTCTAGCCACTGTGAGTTTTGACCTTGCTCCTGCACTTTGTTAGTTCCATCTGTGGTCAGATACAGACATGAATTAAAGACTGATTTAAATACTTATTTGCTTTAGTCTGCAAAAGAAACTCTTTTTCTTGATGTATTGGTTCTTCTGGCACCCTAAAAGCATCTCAGTTAGATTCCCCATAATTTTAATGTCAGTTTTTCAGATTCAGATGTTTTAAGCTCTGAATTCATCCAGTCCTTTAAGGTCACACAACCGGGGCTTGTGGTGTCTGTCCCGTGTCCAAAATAGTGATACTCTTCCATCTGCAGTTAAAAAGGTCATAGGAGTGCCATCCTATGTTTGAAATAGGAAGAATGGTCTGCTCTGTAGTATTCAGTGAAAGATGTGTGACATGTGGCAGTTTGGGTTTTTGGTTTTAGTAATAGAAACATTTTAAATTATGTCAGCAGATGAAAAAACATGGCTCTAAAGGGTGCTTTTTTTAATGGGAGGTAGGGAAGGAAATATCAAGCATGCTTTTTGAATACCACATACATGTTAAATATGAATTTTAGAACAAAGATAATATTTCCCATTAAAACTGATGTGTGTGGAAATCTGTAATATTTCCACACACCGATATGTGTGGAAATCTGTGTGTGGAATCTCTGGAATCTTTAATCAGGAGTCATATTAGAAAATAAATAGTTTAGACATTGCTGTGCAACTTTGTTGCTATGTATTCCAATGAAAACACATGAGAAAGACTGAAAAATTATATTCACATAGATGATGCATTGCAATCGTGTAGAGAAATGGACGTCTGCGTTGCAGTTGCATTGTAAATTGGTGTAGTAATCAAGCAGGTAATAGATTTGTAAACAAAAGGATGAGGAAAGAAAAATGAATTTCAGTCATATTTAGGAAGACAAGAGTAATGCTTATCACATTTATGATTGCTAGTCAAGGTCTGGTTTATGAACACTTTGGCCAGATTACTCTCAGTCACATTAAAGTGAATTTTATTCTGTTATACTAATTGTTGTATGATAGCTGCTAGGCAGCCACTTCTTCCCCTGAAAGTTTCAGGGGGATAATTTGTTTGAAGCCAAGTACCACTTCAAGTGTGGTAGTGGAATTTGGCCACTGAGATGCCAGGCTTCTGTTAGCTACAGCAGTCCAGGTATCAGTGTCAAAAGTGAGCTAATCACAATACCTACTTTTCTCTTTCTTGTAGATTACAGTAATAGTGCTATCATTAATAATGATGGAGTTTAACTGTAAATACCTAGTTTATCCCTGCTCAGTTTTTTGTGCTCAGTGATAGCTGGGACTCTCTTTTTATGTCAATTTGTCATTTTCCTGTTAAATTGTGGTATTTGGTGTTTTAGGGATCTCACTTGTTTTTGTTCGAGAATGTAGACCACATACTTGTGCTGCTTGATGCCGTAACACTTGTTTAAAATACTTCTTTCTGTCCTGAGGGGCAGATGTGTAGATGGTTCAGAAGCCACGTGGATGTGGCACTGGGGGATATAGTTTGGTGGTGAACATAGTGCTGCTAGGTTAGCTTTTGGACTTGATGATTTTAGAGGTCTTTTCAGCCTTAAATGACTCTATGATTCTGTGGTTTATCTTGTGGCTTTGCATTCACTGATGACCTGAGAAGACTTTCTCTGGACCAATGACCAGAATCAATACATCAGTTGGAAATATTTTGCTGAGCAAAT
>NW_008669849.1:0-393 GCF_000695815.1 Acanthisitta chloris | reverse complement strand
CCTTATAATCTTTAGCCACAGCTGAGGCTGCTTTGTTTTAGTGTGCCCATCGGAGAGGCGACAGAACTGCTGTGCACGTGTGAGCATTGGGGTGAGGTTAAATCCCTGTACGCGGCTGATTCACTTACAGGGGAAATCCTGCCCTGCACATACATCGAAGCGGCTCATTTGGTACTCGCAGAATGACACCAGCTTAGAAAGTGTTTGTGGCAGTCGTTGGGTGACAAGGTGCAGGGAGAGTGTCCGGGCAGGAGTTTGCTCCGGGCAGGAGGAGTTCACGCCGGGCAGGAGGAGCTCACGCCGGGGAGGAGTTCACGCCGGGCAGGAGGAGTTCACTCCGAGCAGCTCCTGCCGTCCCTGGCCGCGGTCAGCCCCGGTGTGCCGGGGAGGAGT
>NW_008669848.1:86169-94845 GCF_000695815.1 Acanthisitta chloris | reverse complement strand
CTGGGTACCACTGAAGGACCAGGGACCATCCTCCCCCAGGGGATGCCTGGAGCTGGGAATGCAGCCCCCCAACTCTGGTCAAAGGTTGGTGGTGGGATGCTCCTTGCCGCTCCCTCCATCCTCTCTTTCCTGTGTCCATGCCCCAAGCAGAGCCCCCCCAGTCTGTGCCCGTAGCCATGAGGCAGGTTGGATCCTTGGCCACAGCATGGGAGGGCTTCACTGCAGCCCTATCCTGCAGCCCCCCTCAATTTCCCCCACCCCAGTACAGCACCTCTGTTCTTGAGAGCATCCTGGGGCTGTTGGACCTGGAAAAGAGAAAGCTTTGGGGTGACCTAATTGCAGCCTTCCAGTATCTGAAGGGAGATAGAGAAGGAATTTTTACAAGACCATGTGGTGGCAGGACAAGTGGGAATTGCTCTAAACTGAAAGAGAGTAGGTTTAGGTTAGATATTAGGGAAAAAATCTTCCTCTTGAGGATGGTGAGGCACTGGCACTGCCTCCGAGAAGCTGTGGTTGCCCCATCCCTGCAAGTGTTTAAAGCCAGGTTGGATGGGGCTTGAAGCAAGTCAGTCTAGTGGAAGGTGTTCCTGCCCATGGCAGGAGGGTGGAGTGAGATGGTCTTTAAAAGGTCCTTCCAACCCAAACCATTCTGTGACAATGCATGTGCCTCTGGCCAGCCTGGCCTCAGTGATGCCCAGGAGCAATCTGCCCTGGTGACCCAAAAAGGCCTTTTTGCACATCCTGGCCACTTTGGGTTGTCTCTCTGCCTCGGCAGGTTGGGCAGGGGGAGAAGACTCTGTCAGGGAGGAGAGGGCTGGCTTGGGGTCGAGCCATGCTTCTCTGTGCCTTGCAGTGCTCTGCAATGTGGTGTCAGAGCTGGTTGTGTGTCACAGGCTGGGGCTGTGCGGTGTGACGAGCCCCAGAGAGGAAGGATGCGGCTGTGAGTGCTGGTGCGTGCAGGCAGCCCCGTGGGGCTGTGTGTGAGCAGGGTGGGAGGAGAACAGCTCTGCAGGGACTCGGTGTCAGCCCTCAGGAAAGGTTACAGAAGCTCCTTTGAGAGAGGAGCTGCTGGTGCTAGAGCTCCTTAGGTCCCCTTCTCTGAGCTGAGCTGCTCTGATGGGCTGCACCAGTGTGATTCACTGCCCAGGCCTAGAAATCCACTGCTTGTAGCAGGGAGAGCCATGCAGCAGGCACTGAAGCATCCTGCCAGCATCCTCAGAGGAGCTGCTGTTGAATGGTGAATCCAAGCGATGGCTGCACTAAGCACTGTGTGCTCACTTCATGGCAGCCTCTGTGCCCTGCCCTTGATGGTGCTGTCTGGAGGGACAGGGCCACCCTGCACCCTCACACCTGGGGCATGCAGACCTCACATGGCATCAGTGTGGATGGATGATGCATGGCTCTTGGCAAGCACCTGTGTTCCCAGGGTGCAGGGAGGGCTAAGCTGGTCACCCTGGCTTCAAAGCCAGGCTCGGAGTGGATCTGGTTGTTGCTCCCTCTTCTAACCCTGGGGCAGAGCACTCTGGAGCATAGGAAAGATGTGAAATGCATAAAAATGTTTTGCTCCTCTTCTGCTATGAGACTTACTGGTATGAGGGTAGCACAGAGGTGTGGATGGGTCATGCCAAACAAGAGCCAGGCACTGTGGTGATACCCCATGGTTCCCATGGGAAGTGCTTTCTGGTCCTGCTGGGCACATGGGAGCCAGTAAACTGTGCCTGAAACTGTCAGTGTGAGTTTGGGGATGCAGATGAACAAGACATATTGTATTTCATCGCCTAGGAATACTTTGCAATTCCCCTTCTCAAGCTTAGTTTTCCACCTGGTGGGTTTAACAGACAGCAAAGGTACCAGAATGTTTTTCAGATCTTTAACCTCTAATGATTATTTGGGGCATTCTGTGGCTTTTTGCACTGTCTCAAAACAGATGGCCAAAGATGCCAATATGAAACTGTTTCACTTCTGCTCTGAGCAGTGTCCTGCAGGGAGGAGGAAGGCCCAAGCTGTGAGAGAGAAATTCATGGCTACTCCAGCCCCAATCTCTTCTTTGGAGATGCTGAGTTGGGGCAGACAACACCTTGTTGCAGCAATTCTGGCTTTGGTGCTCAAAATCGTGGTGCTTAAGACAGTTTGGATTTGAAGGGGGGTGGTGGGGCTGTAGCAGAAATGTCCTGGTGCCCTGGGTGTCCTTTGTTGTTCCTGATAGAGGATAATCCATCTTTATCCAAACTCATGGGCCAGTAGCACGGCAGCTCACACTGTTGAGGCCTGCAATTGAGCTGTGTGCTGCCCAGGGACCTGGGGTGGGCTGGCCATGTTGTAACATTGCTTCAGCAAGCAAAGGCCAGGAGGGTTTGCTACCACAGGAACATGTGTTTTAGGAATGTTTGCAACCACAGGTAGTGTGTTTCTGTGCTTCTGTGGGGAGAGGTGGGATACTAGCTGTAGAAACAGCATCATCAAGGTTGGAGGAGACCTCTAAGATCATTCAGTCCAACCATTAGCCTGCCACACTGCTGTAATAGCAGAGAATGGATTGGGTTGGAAGGGACCTTGAACATCATCTCATTCCAAACCCCCTGCCATGGGCAGGGACACCTTCCACTAGCCCAGGTTGCTCCAAGCCCCATCCAACCTGTCCTTGAACACTTCGGGGAGGGGGACAGCCACAGCTTCTCTGGGCAACCTGTGCCTCCAACACCCTCCCAGGGATGAATTCCTTCCTAATAATCTTTCCATCAGGAAGCACACTGGGCTTTCCTCTTCCAGTAGGTACAGCTGACAAATGACCAAGTGTGAGATGCTTGGGGCTGGGAGGGTGGTGCTGCAGGATGTGGCTCTGTGGCAGGACACCCTGTCTGTGGGCAACCAGAGGAGCCAGCTGGGCTCTGCTCCTAATGTCTTCTAATAAGCTTAAAGGGAGAGCTGTGCAAACTGCCCTGCATATGCTGCGTCCTTTCAATGTTAAATTCCCCAGCAGCTCCAGGCTCGTAACATTTCCAGGCACACTAGGGTCCAACCTGATGGATCTGGGATGCTGCCCTGGGATATCTGGGCCTTTTGGCCAGGCTGGCTCTGGCACTGCTCCAGCTGGATCAGGTGTAAGGCGAGTGAAGCATTTCCTTTGCAATTAGCAAGATTTGTTACTCTCTCACACAACTGTGGTTAGGAAAAGCGGAAAAACCTTGTGACGTGATTAATTTAAGATTAGCAGAGGAGTGGGGCAGAGCTCAGTTCAAATTGCAATTAATTACTGAAGCAGCCAGAGGATCAGAGGAGTCAGATAGCTAACGAAAGGCAAGCTCCAGCCTCTGAGCCTGCTCTGCTTATCCCCTGCACAGTTTGTAATACTAGTTTAAATCTCACACGTTAAGTTTTATTCTAAAGCTGATTTTATTTTAGCAAACCAAAGGGTTAAATCATTGATTACATACTTGGAAACCATTTCAAAACAAACTCTAAAAATAAGGAACACATGCATAATCATTTCTGAAAGTAATCTCTTCCTTGAGCTGTCGTTGGGGATTTCTCTGAGACTTCTCTAGGCAGCTTTAGCTAAAGGCCAGCTTGGCAGGTTGCTTGGTGGGTTGTGCAGGGCAGACCCTTCTTGGATGACTTGCATACCAGTTTCCCTTAAACTAAAAACCTAAATAAACCATTTCCCTGCTCTCTGCCTCAGCAGTTCACATCCTACAAAGGGAAGCCAGCCAGGATCTTTGATCCACTCCATTTCCAAAGCCATGGGGTTTGGATGAGAAAGGACTGGTGGGTACACAGGGACAGAGGGACTAAGAGGAATGGGAGGCTGATGTGCATGAATCAATCTTCAAAGCCACTCCTGGACCATGACTTTCTTTCCCTTTCATGATTAATTGGGAGAACGTACTTTATTAGCAGCTTTGACGAGCTATGAGTGTTTGTGAGGAGGTTAATGAATCACTGTTCTGACTTGTCCAGGGTTGTGATGTGTGGAAGTATTTTGATATACTGATTTCTTGTCATAGAGTGATATCCCAGAGCTGTGCCAAGCTGCTCTCTCCATGACTCTTCTCTCAGCATCCCCACACAGGCTGTGAACCTTTCCAAGGTTCTGTGGTACTGTGTGGCTTGGGGTGTTGTGTAGATGAAGGGTGTTTCTGGAAGTCTTGCAGTGCAATATGGGCTGTTAAGACTCCCAGGGGCAGCACACATGGTGTGTGTGTGTCCTCCTTCTGCTGAGGTTGTGGGTTTGGGCCATCCCTGGTAGAAATGGCAAAGGAAAGCTGTTGCATACTCCAAGGGAATCAGCCTGGGGGGTCTGGGCAGAGCCTGGTGGCTTTGGCTCAGCCCTGTGTAAGAACAAAAATAGCTAATTTAGTTCATATTGGGCACGTGGTTTCAGCCTTTGAGTGCAATCAGCGTGAAAAGGGGGCAGGAAGAAGTGTTTGGATGCCTTGGAGATGGGGGAAGAGCAGCTTCAGCCTTCCTTAACAAGGCCTGCAGGGCTGTGATCAAATTAATTGTGAGAGGGTGAAGTCTGGAAAGCTCTAGCTAAAAAAAAAAAAGGAAGAGAAAAAAAGGGATGAGCAGGCTGCCACAAAAAGCAGAGCCTGGTGAGCTGTGCAGTGAGACTTGGCACATAGTGTGGTGATGCTGCCAAGTGGGTACACCTGAGGGACTCTGGGGAGCTCAAGAAGTGCCCCAGCTTGGAACCTGCTAGGCTGCAGTCCTGTTTGATTCAGTGTGGGTCAGTAAATATGCCACTGCAGGAAAAACTCCTGTGGGATCCTTCTAGTGCAGGATTTTTCCTCTGGGGCATCACAGCAGCCTAATTCCGGAGCTAGGCAGGAGGGCTGCAGATACCTCCCTCCCCATGTACCCTCTGGTCTTTGCTTATCCAGACCCTATGGCTTCAGAAATGGAGTGGATCCTGGATCCTGCCTGGCTGAGTTGTACAGGATTTGAACTGCTGAGAGAGAGGGCAGGGAAATGCTTTATGTTTTGGGGCTTTTTTTTTTTAATTGAACTGGTTTTCTGGGCAGGTGTATCAATACCACCTGAAACTGCCCTGCCTTCCCCTCGAGGTCCTGCACTCTGTCCTGCGTCACTGCTCGGCATCCTCACGGGGTTTGGCTATTTTTGCTTGCTTCCTCTTGAGACTCTTCAATCTGATAATCTCCTAATCTCCAGCTCCTGGCAATTCCTCTGCAGTTGTCTTTGCTTTATACCTGGCTTATGTCTTGGGAGTTGTCTTCAAAATAGCACCTGACCTTGTTGGGTAATGCATGTTAAGATCTGCATAGCTAGAGGAGCCTTCTCATTCATTCCCTTAATTCTTGTTATTGGGGAGAGAAATCCTGTTACAAGTCACTGCTTTTGCATTGGTTTCTTGTACAGCATCCTCCTGATTTACCCCTGTTTTCAGGACCAGATTTTGAGTTCTGTCTTACCCTGGGTGCACTCTGCTTTCCTTTGTGGGCTCTTAAAGCCCTAAAATAGGAGCTGCCCAATCTGAGCTTAGACTCTGACGAGCACCACAGAAATATCCTCAGTGTCTGTGAGAGGGGACACGTGCTTTCTCCTGATTGCAGAGCTGGAAAAGGGATCTTGAAAGAAGCACAACAAGGAGTGTGTGAATTCTATTGCCCATGAACTCCTCATGACAAAATGTGCCCTTTAGGGTGGTTGCATAGGAAATTGGGAAATATAGGATCAATTTTTAGCTTTCTCTGATGAGGATCAAACACTTAATCTCATCTGTTGGATAATAGAAATAACAGGAAGAGGGACAGAGGAGAAAGTGCTTTTGTTGCCTTTCTACTTGTATTATTTGGCACTGTGTTATCCCTCACCTTTTGTCCTCCTCTGTAACACCAGCAGCTAAAATACATGCCTGGAAATATGCACCAGGGTTCAGGATGTGCCAGTGTTCATAGGCAGTGCCTGTTGGCACTGTCTAGGCTGTTCTGCTGGTTTATTTTGCAATCTTGGTTGGGTTTGGAAGGGAAGGAAGGTTTCCTGGATGAGAACTTGGTCTTCTCTGGATTAGGCAGCAGAGGAACCGCCTCAGAACTGTGGCATGGAAGGAGCAGCCACTGAGAAGAAAGCTAGAGACCGCTGGACTGTTTGGGGTCTTTCTGGAATCACTTTTTCATACAAAGGGAATAGGAGAATTCATGAAGGCATCCATTGTGCCTGGAAGTTCATCCCCTCTGCCACTTCCTCAGACCACCACAGTGTTGTTAGTTGTGATCCAAACTCTTTAAAAGCATGGTAGGTGTTAAGATAGAAAATGTCCCTCTTAGTGTGGAGTTGCAGGTCTTTGAGCATGATCCAGAGATTATGGGAAAGAAGCTGAAGAGGCACCATCAGGAATGGTGATGTGTGAGTGAGAAGTGGCTGCTAATACCAGGCTTAGGCAGGTTGCAAGGGTTTGCTCTTTGCTTTGAGGTCAAGTTCAACTCAGTTGGTGAACTCTTTCCAGGAGGAGTTTGGGGATGGAGACTGGGATATGGCCATTCCCTGGGTTTTAGGAAGGAGTAGGAAGTGCTTCTCTTTGGTGACCAATTTCTGCACTACCTAATGTGGAATCTGATGGGTTTTTCAAGGCAGTGCTGATGTGTCCATCCCTTTATCTCTTGCTCAGAGTATGGTCGGTCATCCCTAAATCAGGTGAGTACTGAAGACTTGATCAGGAACATACCAAGATTATTATTCAGTTCTTAGTGGGGAACAGCACAACCTGCTCCAGGGGAAGTGGAAGAAACATGAAAACATTCTGCCCTGAGAGACCAACCCACCATCCTTGTAATGATCCCCTCAACAGAGGTTAGAGCTGCCTCATGCCTAACTAAAATAACCATGGATGCTGCCTCCATTCCCCAAATTGTGGAGACAGTGAATTAGGATAAGGAAAGCAGATGATACATTTGAGTGCGTCACGGAAGTGTGGGCAACTGGGCCCTACAGTAATTTAAAAATAAGTGTGTATGGGATGAGATTAGCAAATCTGACAGTGCTCAGCTAAGCAGAAGGATCTGCCAATTGCAAACAGCCCATTCCCAATAAGTCCTTCCAGTGCAGCCTCAGGCTCCTGTTATGTATGGGGAAAAAACAGCACGTGGCTGCTTTGATTGATTTCTCAACAGGAATGGCAGAAACAAATGTAATACAGACTGAGAGGAACATATATTCCTCTGTTTTTTTTCCCTTCTAGGAGACTGGGCACTGCCAGAGGAGCAAAAAACACTTGATTGCAGTATTCTGGCAGCTGATCTTCCCGGATGTCATCCAGTTGGATACTTGCATGTTGATTGTAAAACAAAAAAACAAACCCGTGTTTAAAATATTTTCAGGGCAAAAAGAGTTGGAAAATACAGTGTAGGGGTGCAAACATCAATGAGCAGGAGCCTGGTGGGGATTCTACCCGGGGTTTACTCCTCTTTGGAGGTTCTGCTTGGCTCTCCTCTGCTCCAGATGAGTCATGGACACTGTTACTGCAGCAACGCTGCTGCCAAGGAGGGGGATAAAGCTGTTGCCATGGTGCTGGATGGGCAGGAATTCTGCAGGAGTAAAAACACTTAATAATTAACTTGCAGACGAACGAACGCGGCTTCAGATTTGCCCGCGTGCTCTAGGGAAGGTGTCCCAAGCTCCCAGGCGACTGCTGCCTGTTCCGTACAGCCTCTTTCCTTCCCAGGGAGCAGCTGATGGCCATGGACCAAGGGAGGCAAAGCTGGGCTGTGGGAAGCTGTGCCTGCTTCCATCCTTTTGTGTTTTGCATGTGGCTGCTCAGAGCTGGGAAGTTGTGGGACGGGTTGGGAATTTGGGTGGCTGATGTGTTAGAAGCTAAAATCATGGTGTAATTGCAGGACATCTCCCTGAGGAATGCTAAACACCAGGGCTTAAGGCAAGGGCTTGGTTTAAATTTCTGTTCAGTCTTCTTGGCTACTGTTAAAGGCAGAAAAGATGATTTTGTGCAGTTCTTGGGCTGTTTTGTCTAACACTAGGCTGATACGTTCCTGTGGTAGTAATAAGGTTGAGCTTTTAGCTTGTTCTCCCTGATAGTGTGGGTGCTGGTGTTAATTTTTCTTTGTGCTGTGTTGATAGGGAAGGGAAAATCCCTGCCAAATGCCAGGGATGCTTCAAACACTGTCCTCTCTCTTAACGTCCATTTATAGAATTGCAGAATCCCAAAATGGTTTGGGTTGGAATGGACCTTAAAGATCATCCAGTTCCAATCCACTGGCATGGACAGAGACACCTCCCACGAGCCCAGGCTGCTCCAAGCCTCATCCAACCTGGCTTTGACCACTGCCAGGGATGGGGCAGCCACAGTTTCTCTGGGCATTCCTTTGAGCATTCACCATATGGTGGGAATGGTGGAGAGTGGTAAAACTGTCCAGAGAGAACATTTAACACCTTTGTTCTTTGTACTGAGTGTACTTGGACAGTTCTCCAAGTTATGGAGATTTGGAAGGAAGAAAAGGCTTCTAGGAAAGTGCTGGTGCCAGGTGTTCCTGCTCAGCAGCCTAGGAACAGTCGCTCACAGTGACATTGGATTTGTTTTATCTGTGCTTGAAGTCAGATTGTCATGGGCAGGGCTGAGCTCTGAGCACTTGTAACTTGTTTTCATGTAGTCAGTGACTAAGCCTAAGGTGGATGGATGTATTTGAGTTTCAGAAATAGGAAGTAGAA
>NW_008669848.1:69789-86134 GCF_000695815.1 Acanthisitta chloris | reverse complement strand
TAGTAGCTGAGAAAGTGCTTAGAATTAGAACGTTAAAGTATTATTTTCACTGTGGAACCTCCAAAACAAGCCTCCTACAACATGCACATGTTCAAAAGCTGACCTGGCTTGTCTGCATACAGCCTTTATTTAGATTCACCAGCATAAAGAAAGTTATTGGAGCTGCTTTCAATTTGTGCTGTATGTGCAGTGGAAATGAGGCACCACTGCTCCTTCCCCAAAGAGGAGGCTGATTCCCCAAACCAGGACCTGGCTCAGGGCACAGCAAGGCTGAAACCCAAAACAGTGGGTTTTTAGTGTTGGAATCCCCATCCCTGTTCAAAAGGTGTGTGGATGTGGCACTTGGGGGCATGGTTTAGTGGTGAACATGGCAGTGCTGGGTTAATGCTTGGACTCCATGATCTTAGAGGACTTTTCAAACCTCAACAACTCTATGATTCCGTAATGACTTTCTCCCAAAGAAACTGACTCTGCTGGAAGTGGGGAAGGGCTCTGCTCCCTGATTTCCTGATACAGGGAAAGGCTTCAGCACCATTTTTAGTGCTGTGCAAAACAAGTCCTCACATGGGACAAGCACTGGTGGAGAGCAGGGGCCACTCTTTGTCTGCAGAAGGTTGGAGCAGGGAGGTGGCACCAGGGAGGACACTCCTGTTCCAGTTAAGTGCAGTCAGCTTAGTGCTCCCAAAGCTGCTTAGCACTTGCATTCTGCCACAGGGCAGTTTTTAAAACAGGCAAAGCCTCTTACACTGGAAAGGCTGGGATTTGATGGAGGTGCTGACTAGTCTCAATACCCCCAGAGGAAATGGGTGCAGAAGTTCCTGGCACAGGGTTGGGAAAAGGTGATGACCTCTAAGTACTGGGGGAAAGAAACCTTTTCCCTGTCCCAGCAGGACAGTGTGAGCATTCAGAACCAAGAATGTCTTCAGTGACATGAGTTTTAGATTAAAACAGGCAGTCATGGGGATGCCTTTGGGCTGCTCTCACTGCTCATTTGGCCTCCAGAGAACAGCCAGAAATTCCTGGTATTTCAGGGTAGCCTTCATTTAAATTTGCTTTCCTCTGCAGATTATTTGTGCACTCCAGAGGAAAATGTTTACAAGATAGACTTCACCAGGTTCAAAATCCGGGACATGGAATCTGGCACAGTCTTGTTTGAAATCACCAAGCCAGCAGCCTCAGGTGAGTGCACACACAAAATGCACAAACAGATGCTGGTGTCTGCTTCCCTTTGCCTTTTCCCACTCCTTTTACTCCAGACATTTCCCCCCAAACAGGAGATGCTCTCAGCTGCAGGAGGGCTGGAGTCCCAGCTTGAGACAGAAATGTTTTTCAGGTGTTTCTTTGTACCAACACTGTGAGCAGAGCTCACTGCTGCTGTGCTCTTATGGTTGCCATCTGTGATGGGAAAGGACAGATGGATGTTGTAAACAGAAGCGGAGGAGGAGGAGCAGGAGATCACCGTGTGGTTGTTTCTTGGCTGTTTATCAGCTTGTGCCCCCCTGTACATAGTTTAGCTGTTCATCTAACATATTTCATCCAGGAGTCAGGAAAATGGTGTTTCCAAAAGGGAGAAACGTTGTCAATTAGGCAAATTAGACAAAACTAAAATTCACTTTTCCTTCTTAATTTTTAGGTGTTACTTGTAACCCTCCGAGTGTTACCTGTTGTCAGTGGTAATAAAACCCCAAGGTAACAGTTCTTTACGCGATCAAGCACCTTCCCCATCTCCCTGTAGTTGAGAGGAAATTTTCTGTAGCTTAGAGCTAGTGAATGATGCACACTAAGGGCAAGTGGCTTGTTCAGGGTCACTCTGCAGTCCTGATCAGAGGCAGAAGCAGTAAATCACTGCAGAAGAGAAGTGATGACTCAAACCAAAGGTCCATCTTGCAATATCCCATCTCCAAGTGACCAGGAGTGGATGCCTTGGAGAGGACAGGAGGAGGGTGAGCTCACCATCAGGCTTCCTCAGAGCGGTTTCCTGGCTTAGGTTACTCAACAACTTGATCACCAGTATTTTCACTGAGGTTCTGTTTCTCAGACCACTCTGATGGAGTTCACTTTGTGCTTTTGCAGAGCGTGAGCACAATGACAGGAAGGACGTTGACCCCAACGCCGGACGCTTTGTTCGCTATCAGTTCACCCCAGCCTTTCTCAGACTGCGACAAGTGGGAGCCACGTAAGTAGCTGCCCCTCTGCTACTTGTCCTAGTACAGGAAGCAACTGAAGTCTTACAAAAAATGGCTCTTCCATCTTGATCCTGTCAGGAAGCTGATTTAATAGGGATCTTTTGTTGTTAGGAGGGTCTCCAAGACTCTTTGCTGGATGCTTTGCTTTCTCCATCCCTTTAGGTTGTTTAGTTACCTCAGGATAGACCTGGTGGTGGAGAGATTGATGCTAAAAGGGGTAAAATAAGGTGGGAAGACTACCCAGAGAAGAGGAGGCTCCAGGGATACCTTAGTGGACCTTCCAATACCTAAAGATACAAGAGAGTTGGAGACGGAATTTGGAAAAGGGTCTGGAGTAACAGGAGAAGGGGCAATGGCTTCACACTGCCAGAGGGCAGGGTTAGCTTGGATATTGGGGAGAAACTCTTCCCTGTGAGGGTGATGAGGCACTGGCACAGGTTGCCCAGAGCAGCTGTGGATGCCCCATCCCTGTAAATGTTCAATACCAAGTTGGATGGAGTTTGGACAACCTGATGTAGTGGAAGGTGTCTCTGCCCATGGCAGGGAGTGGAATGAGATGATCTTCAAGGTCCTTTCCCACCCAAACCACTCCATGATTCTATATTCCAGCTCTTTTCTGTGCATTATAGTTCGTCAGAGGCTCTGTCACCTTCAGCAGATGTGTCTGCAGCTTCCACATTTCACTCTCCAGAAAACATTAATCCACAGATAGATGTGAAATGATGAAATCAGGTTTGATGCTTTATGTGCCAGAATGACCTTTGCTGTGGCTGATAGCACTGCTGCAGCCTTTGGTAAACCACTCCAAAATGTGACACCTAAACAATTGTTTTGCTTGTCTCTTTTTTGACTAAAATTAATTAAAATGCAGTACAACCTCTGTGTACCTATCTAATATTGTTGTGTCCCTGTAGAGAGTGCTTTAAGGAAAAGAGGACATGATAATTTGGTTAGTGCCGTTGCTTTATATTTTTGCCTTTTTTTGATCAGAGCTCTGTTCTACCTTTCGTGAATGATGCAAATCTCATTTAAGCAAGAAAGCTCACATCAATCTTACCTTTCTTTTCCAGGGTGGAATTCACAGTAGGGGACAAGCCCATCAATAATTTCCGTATGATCGAGCGACACTACTTCCGCGATCAGCTCCTGAAGAGTTTTGATTTTGAATTTGGCTTCTGCATCCCCAGCAGTAAAAATACCTGTGAGCACATCTATGAATTCCCCCAGCTCTCGGAGGATCTCAGTAAGCTTCACTTTAATTTCTGGGTTACCACACCATGATATTCATCTGAGGTTATTTGGGGGAGCCCTTTCTTAGAGCTGCCGGTAGAGAGTGGGTTGGGTAGGATAATTCATACTTTCTATCTGTGCTAACACTGATTTTGTTTCCTAGTAGCACATATCTCATCACCCACCAGACAGTTGCTTGGTTTTTTTTGAATTCATAAAAGGGAAGCTTCAGTACCAGGGAGAAAAATGATAATTGCGTTATAAAACAACCAAAAAACAGGATGAAAAAGACATCCAAGAAGTGGATGACTTAAATGTTATGTTCTGTCTTAATGTTTGATGTGCTATATTGAGAGGTTTTAGTGTGAACATAACTTTTATTTCCTCTCCTCTTGCCCAAGACACAATAGCATGAGCACTAAATCTGTGTGATCTTGTTCTTTACAACCCTTAATTGTGTATGTCAGCACTGATGTTACAGGCTGGGGAAAACACAGCGAGGCACTGCTGCCTACTTGTTGTCAGACCAGACCAAATCTAGTTTGCTGTTTGATCCCATTTTTAAAAACAAAACAAAAAACCCAAGCCAAACTCTAATGTGATCTTGTTTTGAGGTTAGGTGGACCATTTACCCTTTGTATGGTGCCTTAATATATTTGGATTATGAATATTTTTCATCCCTGGAAGTGTTCAAAAAACATCTGGATATGGCATTTGGGGACATGGTTTAGTAGTGAATGTGGCAGTGTTGGGTTAATGGTTGGACTTGATGATCTTAGAGGGCTTTTCCAACGTGAATGATTCCCTGGTTCTGTGATTCCATGATTATGAGTTGTTTAAAGATACTCCCAGTGAATGGTTTGGGCAGGTTCCCATTTAGGTTTTGGTTTTTCACCTGAGAGTTTGCTGCTGTCTAAGCTATGAAACATTGCTGGAACCCAGCGCCGAGCGTTGGCTCAGCAGAGCTGCTGTGTGGCTCCATTAATTTTGCTTGTTTTCCCTTTTCCACCCCCACAGTTCGAGAGATGATCCTTCATCCCTATGAGACACAGTCGGACAGTTTCTACTTTGTAGACAACAAGCTCGTGATGCACAACAAGGCAGATTATTCATACAGTGGAGGACCTTGAGCGCAGGACAAACGGCCAAACCTGCGCTGGCCTCCCCTTTCCTATGGAAGTCGTCAGGGATACCAACACCTTCGGTTCTGTTGCCTGCAATGTCAACTGGACAAGGATCCACAAACCAAGGACTCTTTGCCACAGTAGGAGTTTCATGACTAAATTTGCTGGTTTCTTCTCTTTTGAGCTTTGAAGCAGACCCAGTTCTTCAGAACTTTAAGCTAAACGGTCTTTGGATACCACTTCCCTAATTTCTTTCAGTGTCTGCTATGAAAATGGCCTTGTGGGACCTGGGGGACTTTGCCCTAATTCTGTGAATTTATGTTCTTGCCCTCAAGTATCTTTTAGGATGTGATTGCTTTCCCAAAGAGTGTAATCAGAGGCACCATGTGAGTGGATGGATGCAAAGGCAGAGGTTTGGTTGGTTGTTTCTCTTTGTGAATGCTTCGAAGGCAAATTTAACTTGTCCATCCAGTTAAAAAATGTCAAGCATAGCATCTCACAAAGGCAAGTTTCATCTTTAGATTGGTTCCTTCCATAAGGATTTCATCCTTTAGTTTTGGTCCTTCTATGTCATGTTCTGTTTAATCCTGGAAGTGCTGAAACTCACCATGAAGACCAGGAGTTCAATGCCAGAGCTGTTTTAATTGGGTATTGTCCTTTTACATTTCAGATGAAGGTAAAATAGCATTGTGGGTCTATGACCCTTCATGAGTACCTTGCATTAATTTCAGGTTTTGCAGAATAATCAGGAAAAACGGAAGGATTTTAGCTTTATTTAACATTTTTACATGGCTAACATTCAGCCTATTCATGCTACACATTTTCCATGTCAATCTCCTTTCACCTCTGCTCAATTCTAAGATAAGGGCTTCAGCACTGCTTGTTAGAGCAATGCTTTCATTTGTCTAGGGCAGCTGGAGAGTGTGAAATTCCTAATTTTCTATTTCTGTCTGCATTTAAAGGATGTTATGACAGTGTTTTTCCCTTTGTTAAAGATATTTCACATCGATAATTAATACAGGTGAAACAGTCAAGTCTAATAATGTAGAACTTGAAGGCACAGCAAAAAATTTAGCAAGAGCTCTCTCTTCAGACTCTGGAAGAAATTTAAGACCAATTTTACCCAAGGAGTAGCAACACCAAGGCTGAACTAGCATGAGGTGGCCTGTTGTCATGAAACCCCTACTTCAAGGTCGGTTCACTGGTACTTTCAAAGAGTAAAATAAAAGGCAGTTGCAGTTTGTAGATATTTCTATAAATACTTGATGTCTCCATGTCTAATTCTGTGAGTTGAAGTGGAACATTCTATGTTAGCCTCAGATAGGTGTGATTGTACTACTTTTTATAAGATACCATTTCCAGTCGTGATAAGCATCTTTCTAGTCGCAGCCTATGTCAAACAGGACTACAAATCGTTCCAGGTGTAGCCTACAAACAGGGAGGTGTTTTTTTTTTTTTTTTGTGCTCTTGTTGGGGTTGTGGTCGCTGTTAAATGTGTCACCATTTGTACTTGGCTTGGCTTTCTTGACTTCTGAGAGAGGATGCAGTTTTCTAAAGGAAATGCAATGAGTTTAGGGTACAGCACAGAGTTTTTATGAAGCTTGATAGCTACAAACCCACATAAAGTTCACTGAATTTACACAACTAGTAGCTCATAGTAATTCTTATCACAGTGAGACTTGTATTTATCACTACTTTTTTGTCTGTAGTGGATGAACTCGTAGAACTAGCCCATGGCTGACTGATTGGGTTGAGAGACACAGAGAATCTCCTCATGATTTGTACAATGCTCTGAGCTACTGATCATCAATGTTATAGCACAGTAATTCCTAAAAATGAAAATAGATTAAAAAAGTCTATGTCCCTCCCACCACCACCTTTATTTTTGCATCAGGGCTGTTAAACTCTCTATCTATCCAATGACATCGTGCAGGTTGAAGGACTTATGAATTTGTTTCAACCCTTGAAGGAGAAAATATGTCAGTTTGGAGACAGAAGAGAACGTGTGTGTTTATAGTTAACAAATAACCCTGTACAGGGTTTTCTGGGGGTATTTTTCAACTCTCACCTGCTGTTCATAGGATTTTTAAAAGACTTTTAGGAATGGTACTTGCCCAGAATTGCCAGTCATATATTTAATATGGAAATACACATCTCAGCCTGTTCTGGTGAGATCAGTTGTCCTGTGGTGTGGACTCTTGGGTCACCAAAGGGAATTTCCTCTCTGTACAGCACATTGTTGTCACCTCCAACAGTCATGTTCTGCTCCTTTTTTATGCTCCCTCCTTATAAGACTTTGGACTTATATTAAAAAAAAAAGAGTAATTCCCTGAAAATATTGCTGTAATCAATGGAAACTTGAGTGGTAGACGTGCCCCTTGTAAAAGAACCAAGAGAAAGTCACCTTGTTCCCAGGAGCACAGTGTGGTGTTGTATTGACTCTGCATTTCAGGGCAGGTTGGAGGTTAAACACAAGAGGATGAACTATCTGCTGCTGATCTCCTGAAATCTGGTAATTCAGAGTCTATGGGTAATAATTCCAGGCTAGTAGTGTGAATCATATAGGAGACACTTCACTGAGTCATTTTGTTGTCTTATATTATTAGGAACATTTTTAACCTTAAACAAAGATTGGACATTTTCAATCAAATCACTTTCAACCTATTTTAACTTTAGTTTGCAGTTGGAGGGATTTTCCTCTTTTATAAAGTCCCCAGAGTTTGCTTTAAAGAACAAATCCTGATTCTTAAACCACAGCAAACAACAAAACTTTCTGTGGGAAGAATAATGAAGTTGCTATTTTCTGTGTTCCAGTGCAGCAGTTATCACTGTTATATCTCTGCTCTGCTTGGAAACTCTTTGTTAGCATTTTTTAAGGTCATCTACATCCACAATCTTTACAGACATGTGGGAATTGCTGTCCCAGGAAGAGGTTCAGTTCCTTTTCCACCTGTTCATGCAGCAGTGTCACATGTGGTGTTGACATGAGGCACATAAGCAGCACTAGAAGAATGTTTCTTCAAACCTGTTGCTGTAGAGTTGTTGTTCTAATACCACTTCTATCCTGGTTTTTGCATCAGAAATTACCTACAAAATTTAATGTCAAAACCCACTCTTTGTACAGCATCCAACAGCTTCAACTTCCATCTGAGAGGGAGCCCAGAGCTCCCAGCTCAGTTGGAAAGTGAAACCCACATTTTTTTTCCCCTTTAGTTGGCAGCTGATTCTTATTGGGAACCAGTTGAAAGTCAAATCTTAGCAACATTGTTCACAGAAGAATTGGTTAGTCTTCTTGAGTACTTATAATTTTGTATTTTGATATTCGTCATTTTGGGTTTACTTTGGAAATTCCTCTACAAAATAACCCAATATTAACTCTGGAAAAGGAATTCTTGTATTTTCTTCCTTGATCTCATTTCAAACATTAATTAGCACTGCAGCTCTGTTTTTAAGGAGCCAACCTGGCAGTTTGGGATCTGATTTTGTGAAAGTGAAAGAAAACATCCAAGAGCTAACCAAGATTACCTGCTAATAATGCCTGGCTGTTTCCTGTCATAAGACAGGATTATGTGTGTGCTTTACCAAATGACTTAATCTTGGAAAAAGAAGCTAAGTATGTGAGTACTAATAGTGACATAATTTTGATGAGAGACAGGGAAATTACAGCTCAACACATTCTTTCAAGGAAATTATAACTCAACACATTTCTTCCCTTTGTCAGTTTTGGAGTTCTCTAAGTGTCAGGTCTTAAAGAAAAGCAGCACTAATACATTGGTGTGATACATTGCTGCATGCTCTAATAATTCACACTTCCATGGCAGGGAGAGAACAATTTATTTTGAAAATTAACACATCAACTGTGGTTTAAATTCTAGAAACTTTGTTCTCACATCAGTGGCAAAAGGCAAAATTGTTTCTGTGAATTCTCCTCTATGTGGTGACATAGATGAAATAACTGAAGGATCCACCCTTCCTCTTCAGGCCTGAAAACAAAGTGTTGGGGTTTAGTTCTTGCTCAGAATCTCTCTGGGCATCTCATGTTTGAGCAGGTCATAGGATGCTCCATTTGCCACTTCTTGTGTGGGGTATCACAGTGGTTGGCTGTGTGTGAAACCTCCAGGCTGCCAACTTTCAAATCCCCCCAGCCTGAGAAAAGGCTCTTAGAGTAGATGGAGAAATAATGTTCCATATTGACCCATAAATCCTCAATTCCAATCTTCCTGATAAAAGTTGAAGGGAACTCTTAGTCATGCAGAGATTTTTTTCTTTTGGGGCTATTTAAGGTAAGAAAATGCTAATATCCAACTGTTGTACTTAATAAGTATTATAAAAATGCTCTATTAATTATTCATAACCTGAAAAAGATGGTTAACAGCTCAGTTTTAATTAGCTCTGGTTAGGAAGGAAACTATAGAGATTATTTCTATCGTTTGTGGGGGAACAGCTAGAACTGTATGTATGGCACAAAAGCTGAGCAGGTTTCTGTGCATTGACTCTTTGGGGGGGAAAATGAGGGTGAGGGGGAAAAGGAGAGGAAAAGAATTAATTTCAGCTATTTGGACCCAAGAGCTTTAAGGCCATGGTAAGTGTAAATGCATTTTTTCTTGAGCCTGAGGCAGCTGAGACCTGTTGTTTTGTTTTGTTTTCACTACCCCCAGGATAAACACTACCTAAGCTTATAGAAATGGTTCAATATGAACATTAAATGAACATGATTAATTGTCATTGACAGTTCATATCATTTTGTATACATGGGAATATTTGGGATATCCAAGGAGTGTGATGCTCTAGGGTCTCATGTTGCAGCTCAGTTGTTTTCTGTGTCACCAGTCTGTGTGACCCAGTGGGTGAAATGGTGTTGGTGTGTCTGTAGCCTCTCTCCAATCCCTGTGTTCATGCCTGCTGTGATGTCTGCTTGTATCTTACTACACCCAGCAAACCTGTTTGAATGTGACATTGACCTCTTTTTTTTTTTTTTTTTTTGGCATAGAAGCAGAATTGTCTGTATTAAAATGTATTTATAAAAAAATATATCTATTTTTTGTGGAAGGAAAGTAGGATTCTAGTTACTATACCATTGGGAAAATGTTAGAAGCATTTTTACCGAGTTCATTTCTAATTCTTTGTACCTTGTTAGTTACCTGATTTGTTTTGCTAGGAGAACATCCACTGTGGCCCATCCTGTGGCAATGCAATGCACTGTCATGCAGAGAATCTGGTTTTCAGAAAACTGGGAGTCTTTTGTTTCCTTTTGGGACAGTAGGGAACTGAGTAGATCACCAGGAATAAAAGGAACCTTGGCACAGAATCCACTTCTGTGGCTTTGGCTTTGGTCACTAGTCTGACTTGTTTGCAGATAGATAAGTAGAGAGAGCAAAGATTGAGACTTCAGGATAAAGGAGAAAAACATTAGATGCTACAATTTAGTCTTCCTGTAGGAGAAGGAGAGTCCTAAAATTAATTTATACAAGGATTAAATAGGGACTGCACTTGCTTAAACTGATTTAATATTGGCAGCTTAGTCATCCATGTGCATACTAGGGAATATGCTTAACTTTTTCCATTACCTTGGAAAATGGTTCAAAACCATGTCACTTCCATTAGCAAGTGTTTCTTCTCCTGTAACAAATTGCAAACTGTAAAAATAAAAAAAAGAAATAAATTATTGATCCTAGAAACGAGGGTGATTGGTTTTTTTATTTAAACACTTACCTGAACACGTGAAAAACATTCAAAATTTCATTTCAAATCTCTTCCATCCATATTCAACCTCCAGTTTTGTGCAAGTGTGTGTGACCAGCTTCACCTTTTTGGTGATTACAAACTAAGCAACATATGTGGAACAGCTCTGCAGTGGTTTGGGTAGTTCTGTGAGCAAAACCATCACATTAGGAGTGTTTGAGTGGGTTCAGCTTTCAGGTTGGGGAAATATCTCGGGGAGTAATTAAAATACATTAGGATCCATTACATTAGTGGAACTTTGGAGTTGCACAGGTGTGCTGGTTTGCACTGGAGTTAACTTTCTTCCCAGTGGCTAGGATGGGGCTGTGTTTAGGATTTGTGCAGGGCACAGGGTTGATAATGCAGAGATGTTTTTGTTGTTGCTGAGCAGAGCTCACACAGAGCCAAGGCCTTTGCTGCTTCCAACACTGGCAAGAAAGTTGGGGGTACTTGGCAACTTGGGGGGAAACACAGCTGGGACAGGTGACCCAAACTGACCAAAGGGATATTCCATACCATAGGACATCGTGCTCAGTATATAAAGTGGGAGGAAGAAGGAGAAAGAGAGGATGTTTGGAGTGGTGACAATTGTCTTCCCAAGGAAACATTACCCATGATGGTCCCTGCTCTCCGGGAGATGCTCAACACCTCCTGCCCATGGGAAGCAGTGGATTAATTCCTTGTTTTGCTTTGCTTGTGTGTGTTCAGCTTTTGCTTTCTCTATTAAACTGTCTTTATCTCAACCCATGATTTTTTCTAGCTTTTACCCTTCTGATTCTCTCCCCCATCCCATCAGTGGGGGAGTGAAGAAGCAGCTGTGTGGGGTTTGGTGGCTGCCTGGGGTTAAACCACGACAACAGGTCACAGTTCTGCATCAGGCTGTGCTTTTGGAGAATCTCTGGTCGCACTGTGGAGGATCAAATTTTGAAATTAAGATGACAATTACTGTCTCTACCACATTGATAAAACCTGAAGCAGCTTCTTGGGCTGAAGTGAGTAGTGTTGGGGTAACTCCATCTTGATGGGTTTGATATTTCAGTCACAAATTCCTGGGCATATCTCTATATTTGTGAGAGGGCAACTTACCTACTCTCAGAGGGAAAAAAGTAGAATGTTTATGTTTGAAAATACCTTTTATCACTCATTTTGATTCCACAGAGTTACTGAGGACTCCTTAGGAACAAATTATCCCTCAGAACATCATTGTGTACTGGAATTGGAGAAGACAATTGTTAATACAAAGTTTTCCCTTTTGGGCTATTACTTGGAGCTGCATGAAACACCTGCCCTGAGCTCTGCAATAAAGTTTGCACAGGTTTGTAATGTGACTTGTTCAGCTGTCACTCATCTGCACTGAAGATGCTCTCCAAGGGTGACAAGGGTTTGGATAGCCAGGAAGCTGACCAGGAGCCAGCAGTGTGCTCAGGTGGCCAAGAAGGTCAATGGCATCCTGGCCTGGATCAGGAGCAGCGTGGTCAGCAGGACCAGGGAGGTGATTCTCTGCCTATACTTGTCGCTGGTGAGGGCACACCTTGAATCCTGTGCTCAGTTCTGGGCCCCTCAGTTCAGGAGGGACATTGAGGGGCTGGAGCAGGTCCAGAGAAGAGCAACGCGGCTGGGGAAGGGACTGGAGCACAAGTGCCATGAGGAGAGGCTGAGGGAGCTGGGGGTGTTCAGCCTGGAGAAGAGGAGGCTCAGGGGAGACCTCATCACCCTCTGCAACTCCATGACAGGAGGTTGGAGTCAGGTGGGGGTTGGTCTCTTCTCCCAGGCACCCAGCAGCAGGACAAGAGGGCACAGACTCAAGCTCTGCCAGGGGAGGGTTAGGTTGGATATTAGGAAGAGATTTTTTAGGGAGAGAGTGATCAGACATTGGAATGTGCTGGCCAGGGAGGTGGTGGATTCACCATCCCTGGAGGTTTTCAAGATGAGACTGGATGTGGCACTTAATGCCATGGTCTAGTAATCACAGTAGGGTTGGACTTGATGATCTTGGAGGTCTTTTCCCACCCAGTTGTTTCTCTGATTCTATGATCAGTTCTCTGAGGCTCTCCCAAACCAGGGGAGAGTTCTGGCCTTGCCTGTGCTTGCTCTCTGTGGTGAGATGCTCTCTGCTGATTAAGCTTCCCCTTGGAATTACCTGAACAACTGGAAGCATCAGGTCGATTTTCTTAGAATTCTTGCAAGGATTGGGTGCTGATTTCACTGAATGCCTAGAGAGAAGAAAGAGCAAAATCAGTGCTAATAACTTTAATAAGACAGGTTTAAGAGTCTCTCTGATTTTGGTGCTCAGGGATAATTACCTGAACTTGCTTAGAAATCTGCTGAGATTGAAAAGAACCTTAAAAACAACTAGATTTTATTCCAGTGAAAAGCGTTAACATTCTGCCCCAAAATACTCTGCATTACCAATGCTTTTCCATTATTTTTTTTCTCTTTAGCTGCAATGTCACCCTCATTTATTAATAATCTGCCTAATCATCCTGGGGATGTACATTGCTTCTCCTCAGACTCTTATTTCTTATGGCATTTGTCAGCTGCTTAGTTATTGCAGCAAATCTTAGGTGTTCACCCCACGTTTCTATTTCATTTGTCATTGTTCAAGGACATACATCTATCTCTGACTTACATTACCATACAATTCCTTACCTGTACCAGGAACAAGTGATAAAATACTCCCAAGTTTCCCATTTTTTTTACCTTTAAGACAATGTATCTCATTTTAAAGATAATTTTAGAGATTACAGAACTCTCTCATCGCATATTGGGATAAACTGAAAGTATCTAATCCTCATTTTTAAGTCCACAAAAAGGAGTAATTGCTTTCCAGAGATAATTCTTTATTTTTTTTCCTTTAACCAGTGCTGTACAAGAACTTAAAATAGGAGGTGAAATCATAGTGGGTAATGGATTTTAATTAAAACTACAAAGAGAATTTAGGTAGGTAGAACATAATTGCAGTTGGATGATTCCCAGCCATTATTTTGGAAACTGACATAGGACCTTAAATAACAGAGAGCTGTTTTATTTAATAATAATTCAATTATTCTGGTGGAGGGCGTAAACCGTGTTCATGGAGCTGCATATGAAAGTAATATGTAGCCAGAAATGAAAACAGGCAGAGAAGTTACAAACAGCAATGGAGAAAATGCATAATTGAAGTTACTTTATGAAAGGAAGAGAACATGGGAAGGGAAAGTTCTAAACACCTTCAGTTCTTCCCTTTCCTAGGGAATGACAGGATGAATCAGAAAAGGGGAAGAGCAAACTGGATTAGATTAATATGAGGAGGAAATTCTCCCCTGTGAGGTGCTGAGGCTCTGGCACAGGTTGCCCAGAGAAGCTGTGGTTCCTCCATCCAGGAGTATTCCAGGCCAGGTTGGATGGGACTTGGAGCAACCTGGGCTAGGGGAAGGTGTCCCTGCCCATGGCAGGGGGTGGAATGAGATGAGCTTAAGGTTCTCCCAACTCAACCCATTTTATAATTCTATCGATACTTTATAATCCTTACAGTTTAGTGCTGGAGCATAAAACAATTATTCCAGATGATGAATGTTTGGGATTTGCTGGTTTTACTGTGTTTATTGGCACAGTTATGCTCACAGTTGTACTTTTTGCACTTGCTTGGCTATAGAAGTGTGTGTAGCTCTGTTTTTTGCAATGAAGGGAAGGGAAAAACTGGAACAGCAAAACCTGGGAAAGGGAAACATCTGGCAGTTAAAGTTTTCTGTGGTGCATTTCTGTATCACTCCCTGGGCCTGTGTGTGCTGTCAAGTGTGTTTCCTCGGCACAGTTATGCTCACAGTTGTACTTTTTGCACTTGCTTGGCTATAGAAGTGTGTGTAGCTCTGTTTTTTGCAATGAAGGGAAGGGAAAAACTGGAACAGCAAAACCTGGGAAAGGGAAACATCTGGCAGTTAAAGTTTTCTGTGGTGCATTTCTGTATCACTCCCTGGGCCTGTGTGTGCTGTCAAGTGTGTTTCCTCTTCAGCCAAGTAGGGAAGGGAAAAACTGGAACAGCAAAACCTGGGAAAGGGAAACATCTGGCAGTTAAAGTTTTCTGTGGTGCATTTCTGTATCACTCCCTGGGCCTGTGTGTGCTGTCAAGTGTGTTTCCTCACACATTCAGCCAAGTGAAAAGTGGGTGTACAAAGCATCTTTGAGTGTGTGTACAGATCCTGTTTCAGCTCTGAAAGGTGCTACATGTGCCAGACCTGAGAGCTAGAAATAGCTAGAATCTATTTTGGTAAAAATAAACACAACCCAACCCACCAAACCCAAAGCTCAAACCCAAACACTGTTTTTACGAAGAAGGATATGGTGCACTGACATTCTGCCAATGTTACTCTGCTTTCTGGTGTTCAGCTGGGTTTGAAAATCATGTTTTTATTTCCCAAATGCATTCCTTACCACCCTGATCTATAATTAAGTGTCTAATTAAACCTGCTGACTGCTTTGATGTCTGTGCAGGTTCATAAGTCAGGAGAACAGAGGGTTCACTATAACCCTGAAAATTAAAGTGTGTGTGCAGACCTGAGTGTAAGTTCAGAGGAGTAAACTCTGCCCCAGACATGCCAAGTCTCTTTAGCACCAAGATGTCAGATTTTTAAGGATGTTCCTGCATGGGAATTCATCATCTGGCATTGGTCATAACCCAAATTTGAAATAACAGTGCAGAAGTGTTTTTGGCAGCTTCCTGTGGCTGCCTGGCAAGATCCTTGGAGGAAACACAAGCACAAGTGTTACTGTTCAGATAACTTCAAGAACTATTATTTCAGTTAGTGTTTAAATTTCTGTAAGATGGGTTAAAATGAGAAAGATCATTTCCAAAGGAAAAAACTTTGCACACTTCTTGCCTTTAATGCCAAATAAGAATTGCAGTTTTCTCCTTAGATTAACTGAGTATTTTATACAAAATATTTGTTTATATGTTTTAGTTGGGTTTTGGTTTTTTTTTTATGTTCCGAAGTTGATATGGGGGAAAGGTAAGTATAATAAATGCCTTAAGTAATCATTTAGTCCTGGGGCCTCCAACAGGCCCAAACATGCTGTGCTTAATCATGTGGTTGAAATTAACTTCTTCAGTAGCTTCCTGGTGGGCAAGATCTGGAATTCTGCATTCATCCAAACGATGTGAATTCTCTTCTCCAGTGATTTTGGTGACTGATGTGACCTGAGTACTCAGTGGGTCTTGGTACAGCCCATCACAACCAGCCTCACCCTGCCTGGGCTGCTGCTGCTGTGGGTAATTTCTGGGTGCCAATTGCATGAGTAAGGAATTTGTCATGTGGCTAAGTGCTGTGCAGCCAGGGCTAATTGGTTTTGTCAGGAATAAATCTTTAATGATTTCACTGGCCTCCTCTGTGCCCAGGTCAAAACAGGATTGATGCACAACAGGATTCTTCATTCATCTAAGCAGCAAAATGGCTCTAGGGAGACCTTATAGCCCCTTCCAATACCTAAAGGGGCTCCAAGAGAGGTGGGGAGGGACATTTGACAAAGGTTTGGAGAGATAGGACAAAGGGGAATGGCCTCAAACTGAGACAGGGCAGGTTTAGGTTAGGACCTAAAGGGGCTCCAAGAGAGGTGGGGAGGGACATTTGACAAAGGTTTGGAGAGATAGGACAAAGGGGAATGGCCTCAAACTGAGACAGGGCAGGTTTAGGTTAGGTATGAGGAAGAAATTCTTTCCTGTGAGGCTGCTGAGGCACTGGCACAGGTTGTCCAAAAGCAGCAGTGGTTGCTTCATCCCTGGAAGTGTTCAAGGCCAGGTTGGACAGGGCTTGGAGCCACCTGGACTAGTGGAAGGTGTCCCTGCCCATAGCAGAGGGGTGGAACAGATTGGTCTTGAAGGTCCTTCCAGCCCAAACCATCCTGTGATTCTATAACAGCAAAAGGCAAAAAATCATCATCACAATATGCTGAAGGGCACCGACCACAAGGTGCCCACAACTCTGAGGGCTCTGCTGGGTGATGGTTTCATGCTGGTGGCTGTTTGCTTGGATCTGGCAGTGCTTTTGTTATGCTGATATCTAGTACCTGATATTTTTCATCAATGTGCTCTCTGAATGAGAGCCCCAGGGA
>NW_008669848.1:61564-69769 GCF_000695815.1 Acanthisitta chloris | reverse complement strand
GCTCTTCCTACTGATGTCAATTTTCAGGAGTTTCCATGCAAACAAATATTCTCCGTGCATGTTTCTTTGAACTGAAAATATAGCCCTTTTCTGCTTCTAAAGGACTACATTTAAATGTTGTTTTATGAGCTAATTCCATCGTTCATTTTAATAGCTCTCAATTAAAGCTTTGCTGTGACCACCCATGGGAAATGCTTCTCTTAACCTTCCCTTTGCATCACTGCAGTGAGGGAATTCATAGTGAACCTGATAGTTCTTCACACACTGCTGAGTGTTTGGAGTTTGTTTGTGTTAGACTAGAAATGGATTAGCAGGTCAGAAAAAGCTTATGTTAAAATATTTGCTGGTTTGGATATTTAATAGCCTAAACATAAACATTTACCCACAGATCTGGAAGTCTGAAGTATAAAAATAGAGCAGCAGCACTGGTAAACTAAATCCTGTGATCCAAATATTTGTTCCAGTCAGTAGTTGAAACGTACTGGAAAGTGACAATAAATCAGTTGCAATTTTCTTCTCAAGCTTTGTGTACAAAGTTAGAAACATAAAGTAAAGCTGATGTAGTATTTAGTATTTTAGCTGTTCCATCATTCCTGTTAATCACTGTTGGGTTTAAGTATCTCAGTGCTGGGCCAGGAGTGTTGAAAGTCTTTCCAGATAGATCAGAGAATCATAGAATTTAGGGGTTGGAATGGACCTTAGAGATCATCTAGTCCCAACCCCCTGCTCTGGGCAGGGACACCTCCTCACTACATCAGGTTGCTCAAGGCTCATCCAGCCTGGATTGAACACTGTCAGGGTTGGGGCAGCCACCACATCCCTGGGCAACCTGTGCCAGTGTCTCTCCACCCTTAGTAAAAACCTTTTTTCGAATATCTAACCTAAACTTCCTCTCCTTCAGTTTGAACCCATTACCCCTTGTCCTGTCACTGCAGTTCCTAACACAGAGTTCCTCTCTGGCTCCTTGTAGACCCTTCAGATATTGAAAAGTTGCTCTGAGGTCTCCACACAGTCTTCCCTTCTCCAGGCTGAACAGCCCCAACTTCCTCAGCCTGTCTTCATAGAGAGATGCTTCAACCTTCTTACCAACTTGGTGGTCTCCTCTGGACTTGCTCCAACAGTTCCATGTCCTTCTGATGTTGAGGACACCAGAACTGTGTGCAGTATTCCAGGTGGGGTCTCATCAGATGAATGATCTGTGAACTGTCTCAACAGCAAGTGAACACTCAGGGGTGATGGTTTTATACCAAGAACAGGAAAATAAGAGAGACAGAAATCTTTACTTTAGCCAGAAGTCTTCCAATAGTCAATTTGGGCTCATGATGAGATTAAAAGAGCTGCAAAACACAGTTCCAGCAAAAATTGTTACTTGACTTTTTTGAAGTCTAAATGAAACATGCAATAAAAAATAGGTTAAACTCATAAACCCTAAACTTTAGAATGCAAATTCCTCCTAGTTATATGTTGGAGAGGGCAGCAGTGAGCACTTTCTTCTCTTTGGTAATAAGATATTTTTATGGTAATTACACTGAAGGTTATTTTTTCCTCCTAGACAGGTTTGCATAATGTGTTTGGAAGAGGCTGATTAAGCAAACACCATTAGCCTTGGACTGGGAAAACTTCATTCTTTCCTTCCTTTCTCCCCCTGTTTTCAGAATGCTACTTACAATGGAATTTAATGCAAATGTGTGTGAAATGGATTTGCAATGTGTGCAAAACACTTCTTTTATGGTTGGTACAAAGTGAGGTGTCACCAACTCTGTGAGCTCTGAGAAAATGTTTCTGTGCTTAGCACTATGTCAAAAGTTATCTTAAAGGTAAATAATAAGGATTGAACAGGATGAGGGTTATCCTTCTACATAAAAAAATGGAAGTGGATAAATAAATGTATTTTGGGGTTGGTTTTCTTATATATGATTGTTCTAGAATTGTAATTCATAGTATAACTCTTTCCTCATGGGTCCAAGGAGTTTGTTTTGTGCCTACCAGAATCACTAATGCTAAACTGAAGCAGGAAAATAGAATTCCAGATGTAGGAGCCTGAAGTGGAGCACAAAGGGAAACCCAAACCCAGACTATTTATATTAGCTAATAACCTGCAGCCTGTTTGGCTTGCTTGTTTGCTTTAAACATGACTCTTTTTTAATAAAAGCCATTACAGGATTTTTCTTCTAACTTCTCTGAAATGTCCAGCCATTAATTTAATTCCATTAAAGATGGAATTGCATTGGAGAAAATACTTGAAGGTGCTTAGAATAAATAACTTCATAAAGAGAGGACAAACCTCTCTAGTGTGGATACCTCCTGTCAAGAAAGTCAAGCAAAACACAAGAAAAAACATGTTGAAGTGGGGTTTTTTCCCCCTCCCTTTTTGTTCTTTATGTCTGTTCATTCTTCAAAGACTCATTAGCAAGGAAAGTATAGAACACAGTCTGACACTTAGATTTCTTCTGGATTTCTTCCTCCCCTTCCAGCCTGTGATGATGTGTGTGGTCACGAGCAGGGAATATGTTGGTGCCTGTCAATCACAGCTCACAGAGGATGTGAGTGACACCCAGGAATCAACAAATCATGGATGAGTTGCTATGCCTGTAAATTATAAATCTTTAACGCACAAAAAAGCAGCTTAGCATTTCTTGCTTGAAAAAAAATCTGTGATTCCAGGGGTTCTGTAGCAGAGACTGAGCTCATCCTGGTAAAGTGTTGTCCCGATTTGTACTGTCAGTTTTTGATGGGTTTTTCATGTGCTGTGGATTTGCTTTAATCACAAATATTTATAGATATATTTACTGTATGTATATTTACTGCATTATATATATTTATATATACTGTTAAGCAGCTTTATGCTTTAGGCTTATCATTTACTATTCACATTTCTAGTGACATGGGATATTAATTTTTTCCTTATTTCTTTATGTAAATGATCATCGAGAACTGATTCCCCTATCTCTAGTGTGTTTGCAGAACTCTCACCCTGCTGGATTTTTATCCTCATGGAGCAGCTTGGCCAACTTGACTACATTTCTTCCACTGTGTATTCTCTTTGCAGGAGGCTGAGGAAGAGGAGCTCGAGTCAAGTGAGGATTTCTTGGTGGTTGCGTGAGGGATTACAAAGCTGCATCACATGTGTTTCCTCCTAAGTCGTCTTTATCCGTCTGCCCCTAATCTGATTTTAAGTCTGGGCTCGTAGGCATGGATGAAGGTGTAGATTTGGACCTGGGTTTGGCATCAGTCTGGGCAGGCAGGGCTCCCACCTTGCTGGGAGACACAGCTTATTAACCCTGTGTGTTTATTCTAACAGTTCCATCTCACTTTTCTGTCCTGGGTAATTCCTCTCTGCTTTTTACCAAGTGTATATAACCCAATCTGGCTCAAATTTTGATCTCCTTGGTTTCTTTTGAGTTTACATAACCTATGACTAGAGAGCACAGAATAGTTTGGGTTGGAATGGATGTTAAAGCTCATTTTGTTCCACTCCCTGCCATGGGCAAGGACAACTCCCACCAGCCCAGGTTGCTCCAAGCCTCATCCAGTCTGGCCTTGAGCACTTCCAGGGATGAGATATCCACAGCAGCTCTGGGCAACCTGTCATTCAAGACACTGTGATATTTTTTTAGCTTGTTTTCCACAGTGTTTAGAGGTTCCTGCTCTAGGTCCCTTTTGTTTTAGGTTGCATCACTTGAAATAAAACTAATTTTATTTTACAAGCAGCACCTTTGTGGAAAAGCATAAGGAGAAGATTGTTCCTGAGAAGCTACTGGAATGGCTTAGTTTAATTCATGGTAGGAATCAGATATTATCCTAATGTGAGGGCTGATTCAGCATCATAACAAACCCATTGGATGCAGCTGGAACAGCAGAGATGATCTCTGGATTTGGCTAACTGCAACAATTATTGTTCTCTTTTTATTTTATTAGCATTTTTTCTAAATCTTCATTTAATGGTTGAATAATTCATGTTACTGTTCAGCTCATGTGGTGAAAAATAGAGGCCCAAATGGGAATAATTTCTAGCCAAGTAAAAATTCTATTAAATTGTTTTGTTCCTTTTTATTAAAAAAAGCAGAGTTTAAAATTATTTTTTTTAAATACAGTAAAACTTAGATGTCTTTCACTGAAGTATATTTGTTGCTTTGGTTTAGTCTGTCAGCAGCTCATCCTCTATCTCCTAATACTTGCAGAATTTTCAGTTCATGTTCTTGTTTACCAAACCCCAGAACTGCTTTCAAGGGGACTATAAATGTTTTAATATGTAGATTTTTTATTCTGAGTCATCTGTGGTGGCTGATGTTGCCATCATAGGCTCCAAGCAATAAGTTAGATTGTTGTGTGCTGTGAGTTTTGTGCTCCTTTGCAAGCAGCTTTTGTGGAAAAAAAAAAAGAAAAAAAAGGGGAGGAAAAAGTCAATAATTGGTTTTCCTCTCCTAGTCGTTTGTTTCTGGAAGATGCAGAAGATGAGTGGCTTTATAAAGTGGTGTTGACAAGTTAACAAGATTAGCTTTAAATAGTAAAAGTTATGACTTTTTTTATATCTGTCTGTAGAAAATGATCCCCGTGAAGCTACATATCCTGCGGGCAAGTTCTGGAAGAAGATGATTCTTATTCCCATGGACACAGTCTCAGCTGACATAGATCAGATAGGGATGTGATGGTTAGGACTGGATTTTGACAAAATAATAATAATAATAATAATAATAACAACAATAACAATAATAATAATAACAACAACAATTATTATTAGGTTGCCACGTGGTTCACATTAGTGCTATGGGTTTGGATCCAGGATTGCTCAGGTAGGCAGGAGACACTGTATCCAGCTCCATAAAGGCAGAGTACAGAGTGGTGAGCTGGATGTCAGGGACGTTGCCATGGGGAGTTCCGTTCGGGATGGGGACGGTGCTGCTGTTCTCTAGTTGGCAGTGAGAGGGGAAACACTGGGAAGACATTGGGGATGATGAAATGAGGACGAGAGGATCCACAGCAAGGCTGTCATCTTTCAGCTCCTCCCAAAGATTCCCTAGGGCAAAGAAAAACACATTGGGTAAGGGATTGATTCAGCTTTCTTTCTCTTTTCTGTCTAGATATCCTACTTTATATTTGCTTCTTTAAACATTGTGTTTAAGGAGAAGCTGTTAATTGTGCAGTTGTGCTCTATGTGTAGGTGCTCTTAATTCCTTGGGATTGAGTAAGGAAAAACGTTGTTTAGACCATTATTATTTGTCTGTCTCCATAATAAATTTAAACGTGGGAGAAAACAGCATAAATGTAAGAAAACGATTGCACTTGATAATTGGGAGGATTCTGTAAATGAATCCTTATGAAACATAACTTCTATTTGAAAAGCCACAATTAATTTTGAAAGAGGAAAGTGCCTCTGTTATCTTTGTAAGATATGGAAGATATTGGGTCATACTTTTTTGGCTGAATCATGGAATCAACCAGGTTAGAAGAGACCTCCAAGATCATCAAGCCCAGCCCTCCCGTGGTCACTAGCCCATGGCACTAAGTGCCACATCCAGTCTCAGCTTGAAAACCTCCAGGGATGGTGAATCCACCACCTCCCTGGGCAGCACATTCCAATGCCTGATCACTCTCTCCCTAAAAAAATCTCTTCCTTATATTCAAGCTAAATCTCCCCTGGCAGAGCTAGAGTCTGTGCCCTCTTGTCCTGCTGCTGGTTGCCTGGGAGAAGAGACCAACCCCCACCTGACTCCAACCTCCTGTCAGGGAGTTGCAGAGGGTGAGAAGGTCTCCCCTGAGCCTCCTCTTCTCCAGGCTGAACACCCCCAACTCCCTCAGCCTCTCCTCATGGCACTTGTGCTCCAGTCCCTTCACCAGCCTCGTTGCTCTTCTCTGGACCTGCTCCAGCCCCTCAATGTCCCTCCTGAACTGAGGGCCCAGAACTGAACACCTATGTATAATGATTTCACTCCAAGTACGCTAGGCCTTATCTCAAGTTTTAGGACCTCTGATTTAAGCTTTGATAATTTTCTCAAGAAAGAAAGCAAAAAGCTTAGCTAAGGTTATAAAAAATCTAAGCTAAAAGGCAAGGCCAGAGGGAATTTGGGGCTGTACCATCTTGATGAAGCACAGAATATTCACAGTACCAGAGCATGTGCTCCACCATAATGGAATAAAATGGGAAAGTGTTCAGAGAAATGAGTGGAATGTGATGCTAATCTCAGCAGAGCAATCTGGGCAGGGCAGGGCTGGGGAATATTTGTGACACTGGGATGGCACAGCCCTGGCATTGGCTGAGTCACAGATTTTATTAAAACTGAATTATTTGCTCTTTCAGGTTGATTTGTGTAAGAATTTTTTGTCTGTGCAGGAAAGCAATTCTGGCATGTTATTTGTTACAGGAGGAGCTTTATCATTTGGAACCCACAGGATTTATATGTGCATAGGTACAACTTTTTATATACAAATTTGATATTTATTTATACATTTTATATATCATTTTAATATGTGTGTATATATATCAATACATGGTGGGTTTTTCCCTTATTTTTTTCATGAACAGCTGTTTTATTAATGTGCAAAGTCCCTTCCAGTCAAGATGATTAAATTATTTAATACATCAGAAAATTACTGTCAGCATTGCATGATGAAGTGTAAAAACACACCTCAGAAAATGTAATTGTTCAGGGTATAGATCAAATAAATGGCTTCGGAAGGGGAAAAGAGCATCTTTTAAGATGAGATGTGGAAGATGTTGGAATCAATATTGGTCAAGAAAAATATTAACATGTAAATCCAATCAAATTTATTTCTCTTTGTGCCTTTCACATGACAATTCTCTTGTAAGAGTTGCACTAAAGAGTTGTGCTTGAGGAGTTTTCAGTGGAAAACATGTCTGAGATTTAAAAAACACATTCTAAATGGTGTATTGCTGTATTTGATATCAGCAG
Source organism: Acanthisitta chloris (assembly GCF_000695815.1). NCBI lineage: Eukaryota > Metazoa > Chordata > Aves > Passeriformes > Acanthisittidae > Acanthisitta > Acanthisitta chloris. The sequence goes on along the minus strand of NW_008669848.1, from coordinate 62,858 downwards.
TCATAGCCAAGAGGAAGCAGGAATTGGTTTTTATACCACACATTGAGTGAGGCCACACCTTGAATGGAGCAGGCCCAGAGAAGAGCAATGAGGCTGGTGAAGGGACTGGAGCACAAGTGCCATGAGGAGAGGCTGAGGGAGCTGGGAGTGTTCAGCCTGGAGAAGAGGAGGCTCAGGGGAGACCTTCTCACCCTCTGCAACTCCCTGACAGGAGGATGGAGTCAGGTGGGGGTTGGTCTCTTCTCCCCGGCAACCAGCAGCAGGACAAGAGGGCACAGACTCAGCTCTGCCAGGGGAGGGTTAAGTTGGATATTAGGAAACGATTTTTTAGGGAGAGAGTGATCAGACATTGGAATGTGCTGGCCAGGGAGGTGGTGGATTCACCATCCCTGGAGGTTTTTAAGATGAGACTGGATGTGGCACTTAGTGCCATGGTCTAGTAACCACAGTAGGGTTGGACTTGGTGATCTTGGAGGTCTTTTCCAACCCAATTGATTCTCTGATTCTAAACTCTGGATGTAAATTTGTAGCTTTCTTAGGAAACTTTTTAAAGGCTTAATGCAAAATTCCATGTTTTGTGAACAACATAACCCAATAAAGTGACATCTTTGTAGTGATGGCAAGAAGTTGTTAAAAAGGATGTAAATGCATCTCATGTGGGTTGGGTTGGGATGGGATGGGATGTAAGAAACCTGACTCTAGGAGATAAAAATCCCTTAGATACTTACCTTGGAGATCAAAATCAGTCAGGGATGGATTAAGAGCATCGATGTCATTGCTGAGGTCTCCCTCCTGCATGAGCGTGTCCTGCACCGTCCTGTCTGTGGAATGCTCCGGCAGCATCTTCACCGCACAGTTCGGGGGGGTCTGTGCGGGCAGTGGGGAATCCTGTGCGATGCTGGGCTGAGTTCGGAGCTCGCTTTGAGCCTCCCCAGAAGCAAACAGGCTCTGAGGGTCTTGTGCCTGCTGCATTAATGCGTTTGAGAGTTGGGGGTACCCCTGTGGGGATGGATAGCATGAAGGTTGCTGCCCCCCCAGCAGATTGGGTAAGGAGTTCTTGACATGCAGAGCTCCCGAGGTGTGGATGCTGTGCAAGGGCTGTGAGATCCCGGAGGAGAGAGAGGGCTCGCACAAGGAATGGGACTGGGCTGCCATCTGCCTGGAAAGGGAGGCACCTGCAACGCCAGTCGGGCTGCAGGACAGCAGGGAAGATCTCAGCTTCTCGCCTTTGTCGCCTATCAGGGTGTCAAGTTCTTCTGAAAAACAAGAGAAAAGTCCATGACTGACTTATCCC
>NW_008669848.1:29993-61525 GCF_000695815.1 Acanthisitta chloris | reverse complement strand
TAGTGCTATTGAGGAAATGAATGAGTGTGATCGCAAAGAAAAGGGTTGGTTAATGTACAATGAGAAATCCGAAGACTGAAATGTTTTTCTGCATTATCACTGCCAACTGAGTACATAATAAATGACATTTTATGTTTGAAGATTGGATACTTCTAAGCCAGTTTCAAATGTTATTCAATAGTACTTATTTCAGTGTTGTTTTTATTGTAGAATAATAGAATGCTTTAGGTTGGAAAGGACCTTAAAGATAATTTCATTCCACCCCCCTACCAGGGGCTGGGGCACCTTCCACTAGACCAGGTTGCTCCAAGCACCATCCAACCTTTGGTCTTCCAGTTTAGATGTCAAGAGAGAGTATTTTCTAATCAGACATTGGAATGGGCTGCCCAGGGAGGTGGTGGATTCACTATCCCTGGAGGTTTTCAAGATGAGACTGGATGTGGCACTTAGTGCCATGGTCTAGTAACCATGGTAGGGTTGGACTTGGTGATCTTGGATGTCTTTTCCAACCTGGTTGATTCTATGATTCTATAATTCTTGGTGGAGCTTCTTTATGCTTATTTGGAAACACCTACAAAAATGTATCTTATTTAATTCTGCTTTTTAACCTTTTTCTTGTTTTGCCCATACCTTTATAACCAGAAAAAAAATCCTTAAATGCTTTCCTAAATCATATCAATTCTCTCATATACAGCTTGGTGCTGTTACAAAGTTCTGGGGAGAAGAGTTTGAGAACTAAGACATTAAGAGGTTACTGACCTGGCTTTGCCATACTCTTCCTCACAGCCACTGGGTCTTTCCTCTTCCATTTCTGAAGCTCCTCCTGCATCTTATCAATCTTGGCTGGATTCAGAGCCCACAAACAGCCTTTTCTAGAAGAATTGCCTGACTTGTTTTCAACTTTCTCGAAGCATTTGTTCAAGGATAAATTGTGGCGCACAGAATTTTTCCAGCCATCTGGAGCTGTCTGGAAAAACAAACCCAATGTAAGAATGGAACTTCAAGGGGAAAAAAAATAAAAAAATAAATACATTTTTTCTGTTTTGACTGGTGAGGTTATAAGAAATGCTGTTTAGTTTACACCTTCTGCAATGAGAAACTTGTACTTTAGAAGGAAGCCACAAAAATGTTACAGTCATGTTGTGTGGGAAGAGAAGGATCAGATAAAATAGTAACTGATCTTCTAAGCAAAAAGGTTGGTTTGTCAGAGGGCTGCTGGGTGTTTCAGAGTGAGCTTGCAAATCACAAGGATGAAATGTGAACAAGAATTCTATTCTAGAACTGGGAGCTAACAGGAAATCTATCAGAATCTATTTTGGATCACTTAGAAATGTATTGAACACTTAATCACAGCTCTCTGTGCTACAAGGGCTCCAGTTCAGTGTCCAGGCAGACTTCAAAAGAGTTTATCACCTTACTGGAGGTGTAACTTTGTGTCCTGGCCAATTCCATAACCAAAGGGTTTAATCACAAGCCCTGGAGATGAGATACACTTCTCCACATCTGATCACTGCATGTCTGTGCCTTGCATTTATTTTTAACTCAGCAGTGGCACCTGGAAGGTTCTGTAAACTGAAGCATTAAAACAATTCATTCCTTGTTTTCCAAAAAATCCTCACCTGTGTGTCATAAGAATTGAAAGGAATGAAACTCTCTGATGTTGTCTCTGTCTATTTATTCATATTCATGGCTGCAAAATATTTGTCATCATAACTGGTTGTATCAACCAGTAAATTACTGAGCAGAGAACACGAGAAATACAAATGGTTTTCTATAGTCTTTTTAAAAATCTTAAAAATGATAATTTCCCTTTTATCTGCATTAAGTTTCCTTTCCATTCTTATGCTTTGTGAATGAAGATCTTTCTCTCACAGGCAGATTTTGGATATTTTGAGAGTTTCTTTGACTGTGTCTTACTGCAGTGATTTCCTCTAAGAGCATCTTTTATAAATGGACCTGAGTCCATTTCTGCTTTCATGATACACCATGAGCTTCTGAACATACTTTGACAGAAATTCTGGTATCCAGATTTACTACTCACTTTCTTCAATAAAAACCAAAACAGGTGTGGAAGTTAAATACATGTGATTTACTAAAAGAGAAACTATTTTCTCCTCCCAGCAGTGCAGTTTCTACCCTTTTGGCCCACCTGATGTCAGCATTTCACAATTCTCTTAGCCAGCCTCATAGGTGAGACAACAGAAATCCAACCAGGAAGAAAAAAAGGCCAAAAAAAGCAGTAAAATAACAAAAAAGTCACCCCAAACCCAAACCCTTTTAAACCCCTTTCTGCCATAAGGTCATACTGGAGATGATGAATCATTTTTTTTCCCCTATGCAGATAATATTCAAGCTCCATCCTGGCAGTTCCAAAAGTGAATGGAACTGTTCCTCCCAGGAAAGATGTGTGTTTAGCTCCTGACCAAGCTGACCTGAAAGAATATTCATGTTTCTTGCCCTGCACATGAGGCTCCACACACCTCTGTCTGTATCTAGACAGGCTAATGAGTGTTTCTGGGAAGATGGGAGCGGCACAGGTTTCTCAGAGGTTTTCAGAACATGTGGGGGTGTAAACTAAGAGATGGTTTTAGAAATACAAGAGCAAAAAGTACTCAGATTGATTCTGGAAGCTGCTGCCAGGAGTCAAACAGGTTCTTGCTTTAAATTTGGGATTCTGAGCTGCAAGAAGTAGCTGTTTACCCAGGCAGGGCTTAAAGGAACATTTGGGTTCACGTTACAGCTCTGACATCAGGGTTTTTTTAAGCAAATGTGGTTGTTATGAGCTGAGCTTGGGCTACTGAAGTTGCTCTTGTACAGCTGGAATCTCCTTGCTATGGTTTGGTTTTGCTCTCCCTGTGTTCAGCATAGTGTGGATGAAACTGTAGAATCATAAAATCATTGAGTCATTTAGGTTGGAAAAACCCTTTAAGATCATCAGGTTCAACTATTAACCCAACACTGCCAAGGCCACTACCAAACCATATCCCTAAGTGCCACATCTACAACACCTGGACACTGCAAGAGCAATATTTGCTTCTCTAAGTTCCATCTTTCTGACCTCTTGGACCACTGGCAAAGGCAATGAACAAGATTAAAGCTTTCTGTTAGACTCACTAATTACCTCAAAGAGAAAAAAAGAAAAGGATGACAAGCAGAAAATATTATTGTCCAGCCCTACTGATCCTGACCAGCTCTTGAAGTTTAAAGAGTTCAGTGATCTTGCAAAACCCTTTCTCTCTAAATCTAGGTCTCAAGAGAAGGGAGAGGTACATCAAAGAGTAATTCGACTTGAGCTGTGTAGATGTTTTTTTAGGACGTAGGAGTTGGATTGCTCTGTTTCAACTAGAAATGAGATTGTTGCATCATAGAAACTAAATTTGCTGTGGCAGCGAATACAAGTTAATTTGACTCAGCTTGTATCATCTCATGTCTCCCAGCAAGATTCTGTGTACACTTGGACTCTTTTTCTCCAACTTTAATTGCTTCCCTTCTCCATGTGCTATCCTGCTATTTAGTGAGTGTTGGTAGCTACAACAAAGTGTTCTTTGCTGGTTTTTATATTATCTTCTCTTGCTGAAGACTCTCCAAAAAAAGGGAGGATAGAGGATTTTAGGTTTTGCTCTACACTAATAATTCTGTGGGCTGCTGTAAAGACCACAGACAGAGCAGAGTGCCTCTAAGTGTAATATTTCCCTGCTTATTCTCCCTCTAGTTTTTTTAAGGATGTTCAGGATGGAACTATCCAAACATTTGACTGTATTTGTAAGGAAAATGCAAAACCAAAGCTGTCACAAATCAGTGATTGTTCCAGGTGTCCCCTCTGTGCCAAATAATTCTGTGGGCTGCTGTAAAGACCACAGACAGAGCAGAGTGCCTCTAAGTGTAATATTTCCCTGCTTATTCTCCCTCTAGTTTTTTTAAGGATGTTCAGGATGGAACTATCCAAACATTTGACTGTATTTGTAAGGAAAATGCAAAACCAAAGCTGTCACAAATCAGTGATTGTTCCAGGTGTCCCCTCTGTGCCAGGCACTCTGTCCCTATAATCCATGTGACAGCAATAACCTCCTTCTCATCCATTTTTAAAGGAATTAAGAAAAAGACATGAGGCTCTGAAAAACCAGGAAGGACCAGGATGGTGACACCTGATCCACAGTCCTGAGTCCAGGGATTCTGTCCACGTTGGCAGCAGCAGCAACATTTAGTTTGAAGCTGCTGATTAATTTTAGAATCGATTGTGTTGTTGACAAGAGAATTCCCTTCAGTTTGGTCTGATGAGTAAATGTGGATATGCCTGTAAGAATTACTAATAATATTCCCACTTTTCTGCTTGAAACTCTTGTGGATCCCATTGGGATGAAACAATTGTGATTTCTGATGGTCTCCCTTCTCTTGCTTGTAACAAATGATGGAGTAGTTAGTGATTCCTTTGGGAGGAATAAGAAGTGTGATGGATCCTGATACTTCTTCCTCCATGCTAATGTGTATTTTTTTTCTTTGATTCAAGCTTACATTTTTGTGTGTGTGCACACAGTCAGTGTCAAAATCCATCACAAAATTGTATCACAACATTTAATTTTAGTTATTCTCAGTGTTCTTTTCTCATTCTAAGGGTTTGCCTTGCCTCGCTGTGGCTGTTTTAAATTTGGTTTAGTTGCTGCAGGGTTATTTGCACTCGGAAACAGGACAGACTCACTTGCTTTATTTTCATTTTTTGGCCTGGCTAGCAGCTGAGGTCACCTGCTCTGGACTACAGTGAGATGGTTTTTTGTAGAATCAGCAGTAATAAAGCTCTGTGGAGAGCACCACTTGATGATTCCATTACAGCTCTTTTAAAAATCTTAACTAATCCTCTTGCTCTTGGATCATGTGCTGACTGAGCACTTTCCACTTGAATTCCAAGTGCAAGGAACCATTCCCTTATAGCATGGATTTAAATTTCAATAGTGCTGCTGCAAACCATACACCCTTCCCTTCCCCAGCATCACTGTGTAATTATGAGCTTAGTGCCATTTATCACATATTACACTTCTCTTTGTGCAGGGCATGGGAGTGATGCTGTTGCCCAAGAAGGATATCCCAGCTCTAGAATGGAGTGAGATAAACTGGAACCTTTGCTTCCACACCAGTCTGGAAGTGCTACACCAGTAGCTACAAGACCAGTTCTGCCTGTATTTGAGATCTGAGAGGAAGGAGTGAATGTGTTGTTAAAAATATTTATCCTTTTTGCGAGTCGTTAGTGAAGATTAGCCACTGTTATACACCCAAACTCACAGCTGGAACAGTTCTTCATCTGTTTTTATGTTAAATATTACCACATAGCATGTTCACATTTCTGCCTAGGCATAAAATGCTGTGTAGTTTGTGCTTGTGAAGGGATATAAAACATATCGATTGGATATTAGTCTACTAAAAACAGATTTCTTTTCACAGCTGGAATCCCCTCCCTTATTCCCTCTGCTGCCAGGTAAGCTCAGAGGGAGATTTCCCCCCTCCCTGTGGAACTCACCTTAAAGTAAGGGAAGTGTTCCGTCATGAAATTGTAAATCTCACTGACTGGCAAACTCCCTGTCTTGCTGTTTTTGAGAGCCATGAAGATCAGGATGCTTTAGGGAGAGAAAGAAAAGCATTTTAGCCTCTTCTGTTTGACTCACAATCAAACCCAGATTGTTTTCCAAATTGTGTGTATTTACTCCAACTTTCATTGTCACAGCACAAAGACGATGATGCTCAAAGTTTCCACTCAGTTGTTTACAACTGTTGAGGAATACATCTGGTCCAGGTGGCTTTGTTTTCAAGGTGCAGATTGAGATGTAGATTGAGCTCTGGATGGGGAGCCTGAAACTAGAGGCTGTGAACTGCCAACCTTGGAGATAACAAAAGGGCATGAGCATGGGTGGCCCCAGCCAGGTGAGTGGATGCTGGGAGATACCACAGGTGTTGGGAATTACTGATCTTTTGGCTAACTAAGGAGATAAAGATGAGTGTGCTGGTGACCGTGGTAATGTAGATAGGGTTGGAAGGGTGTAGGACCAGAGGACTTGGGAGGAAGAGGGTATAAAACCTCGGGGAGGTGGAAGGGAGAATCTTGGAGCTGGGAGATTTCTTGGAGCTATCCAGCTGGGGCTGTTGTTTTGTTATTGAGTTCTGAATAAACTGCTTTGTGGCTCTTGATGCCTGAGGCTCTGCTAAGGGAAGCCTGGGGTCGAACAGGTAAGGAACCCTGGTCAGATTGTGGGTGTAAGGGATCAAGCAGAGCTCCTGTTGGCTCACTGGAGCTGCCCATGACTGAGAAGTTTCCTTAACCATAACAATCTCCTTAACTGCTAGAGGTAAATCTCAAAGCTCATATAGAAGGTCCAACCTGGGTTGAAAATAAAGTGATATAGGAAGTGGAATCAAACCTTCAATCCTGCTGGTGTGTACTTATTTAAGGTTGTGTTTGAATGTTTCAATGGGTAAAGAACACAAAAAGTATCAAACTGAGAGTGACAGAAGGATAATTAAAATTTAATTGTCTGATTTGATTTGTTAGATTATTTGGGGGTTAAACCTGTGTGGTGAGTGACATATCTGATATGTTTTCTAGGCATTCCTTGCTCTAGTAAATGGGATAAACCATTAGCTTTAACACAGGTGCTGGTAAAGACAACAAAGCTATTTCATCTCGTGCTAAAATTTTGTATTAGAGGAGCTTTTTTTTTGGGGGTGATCAAGACTGTTCCTACACTTTACAACATTTCATTTCTCTCTGCCTTGGCCCCAGAGTCTGGAACACCTTGTGATTCACAGGAACAGGACAGAACACACCAGGAACAAGGTAAATAAGAGTAAGCATGTTATTGCAAACGATGCTGGAAAGAGGCCATGGGTAAACAGTGTGTTTCCTGTAATGTTAGGGCTTGAAAAAAAGATTGTATTACCTGTAGGAGTAGATGGGTTTGGGAAACAGAGGCTGCTGGGATTCTTGAGTGCTTTGAGGAGCAATTCGTTGGTAAGGGTAGTGGGAAGAAGTGATGTACGTCACAGGGTAGCTGCCTCCTGAAGGGTACTGAGGGGACAAAAGAGATGTTATTTGGCTTAGCAATAAGCTTCCAAAATATCTCTTAATAAGAGTATTAAACTATTTAGTTCTGAGGATGTTCTGTGTCTTCATTGCCTGCTGTGCTACCAAGTTCTTGAAAAAAAATGGGAGCAACTTTACCGTATCGATTGCCCCAATTTTATAGACCTAAAGCATATCTCCCTTCAGCCAACTCTCTTGCAGCTGAAGTATCTCAGCCTCCTCTGAACATGCAGACAAATAAATTAATGGTGTAATCTTATTTACATAAAAAACCCCAAAACCACCAGAATAAAATACCTCAAACAACATGCACCGTAGAAAAATAAGCTCATTAGGTAAAGCTGCTGGAAGAAACAGGAAAGTTTTGACTGACCTTTGTTTGGTTTTGTGTGCTATTTTTTGTTGTTTTCTTTTCTTTTTTTGGGGGGGGTGGAGAGTGCTACACTAACACAAAAATCCCAAGTGTCTAATTTCTACTCCCAAGGGAAAACAGCATCCCAATGCCTCTGTTAAAATTGCATTTATCACACAAGGCAGGAAAGCCCCTCAACAAACAACAACAAAAACATTAGTGGATGCATCAGAATATATATAAAATTAATGTGCTGTTATGGAATAAGTTAGTAACGTCATTGCAGGGGTCAGGAGAGTGGCATTTGAGACGTTTCTGAGGTGGTTTCTCATGCTGAAGTTGTTGGGCTACTCCCTGTCTGTTTCCTCATAGTGACTGCCAAGAAACAGGAGGAGACCAGGAGTTTATATGCTGTTAACCACCACCTCAAGTGACTCTTTTTCTTCCATTTTTATCTGTCAGAAAGCTGAAAAGAATAGCCAAGACCCCTAAAATCAAATAAGTCACCTTCACCCCACCCCTGGGACCAGCAGCAGAAGCTACTTGAGACTGCAACATTGACCTATCTCTTCAGGAGATGTCTAAGGCTCTCCAGCTCCCAAGACACACTAAAGAGAAGGGAGGACCATCATGTAATCACTAGGATAAAATTATCCCAATGCCAAAAAAGTAGGTGAGAGAGTGGAGGTAATCCCCACACACAGCTTGGGCTGCACCAGAGTTTCTGTAGATTTGCTCAAATTTTTAACACAGCAGTTGGTCTTTTTTTCTTTGCCAAATATTCCATATTTTTCTTTTCCAAATGGGAGTTTAAATCTGCTGGCAAGAAACTTTCAAGAACAAAGGAACACTACTCTGCTTAGGTCAGATAGCATCAGTTGGTTCTCCGGAAGGCAAAAGCTCCTGATGAACTCAAAGCTCTCTGGGAGAGGAATTGCTGCTTCTTCGAAGGAATCTCTCCAGATGCCAGAGTGAGGGCATGGCCAACATTAGGAATCATGTCATATGCTATTAAAAATCGACCTGCATGCCTTCCCTCATACTCAAAGGCTGCTGAGTCCTATTCTGGTGTTTTCCTGCTCAGCTCTGGCAGTTCTGTGTCACGAGGTTTGTGTGGTTCCTCTGAAAAATTCTAATGTAGCTCCTGAGATTTGTTGGAAAAATTCCCTTGGTAATTAGTTTATATGTCTCCTTATTGTAATCCTTATTTTTGCATCAATAGCTGCAATTGCTTTTGGTTTTTGTCCCCTTAAAATGCCTGTCAGGGGTTTTGTGCTTGCAAATAGTTCTTAGTTTATCATGTGCTTGCAAAATATTCCTAGTTTGTTTCTTTATTCTGGATTCTGAACAATTTATTTCAGTTTCTCTGTTATTTTATTCTTGTTGCTGGAGTTCTTTTGCCCATTTGCTTTTGTCTTTCTAACACTGAACTAACTGCCTGAAACAGAACGTGGAAAACCAGACTGAACACACTCGATTGTTTGCATGGCAAAAGAAATGAAATATATGTAGTTAATTATGTCCTGTCTTGTTAAATTTAAATATTAGGTAAAACTAAAGTCTCCAAAGCAGCTGTGAACTAATTTCCATGTGCAGTTCTATACTCTCTGCTTTGTGATTGGGTATACATTTTTCACCAGAGTAGAAAACTAGGCAATTCCTACAATAATTCTGATTTTTGGTTGGTTTTAGTGGCTCTTTGAAGGGGGGAAAAAAACCTAAAATGGGACTGGTTTTGATGTCATCACCAAAGGCAATACCTGGGTGCCTTTATTTCTGTTTTATTGGTTTCATTGTTGCTTTTTGAGGGAAGAGGGGCTGAGGAATGGTCTGGTATGACAGGCTGGAGCTGGTTTTACAGCCACACAACTGGCATGAAAGGTGTCCCTGTTTTATGGTGGGTGGGTAGGTGACTCCAGTCAGTGTCTGCTCCTTCATTTGGGTCAGTATGAAGTCATTTTTCTTCTGAGTCATCATTTGTGTTGTGTCCAGCAAAGGGGAAGGTGAGGCTGTTTTATCATTTGGACAGAATTAACGAAGGGGCTGATCTCTGTCCTCCTCTAATGAACACTGAGGTGGAGTCAGAACATCCTTCACTCCAGGCGAAAGGGCCCGTTCTCTGGAGTGGAACTTCCTAGGGATTAACTTGCACTGCTCCATTCCAATTTGCAATGTAAAGCATTAATAATAGAGCTGCTTCATGCACAAGATGTTACTCCACTTCTCAGTCTTGTAGCCCATGTTTTCTCATCTTCCAGTATATCATTATGGCACATGGACAGCAATTCTACTTATTAGGACTTTGGCTGTTTATACCTATTGTTTTTTTTTATCTCTGAGTAGGACAAGATATTTCCAGACTTTTGCTCTAGTAACATTAAGGAGCACAAGTATTAAAGTCTAACAGAAACCTGCTGCACATAAGAGATCCGTCACAGTGCCAGTTTGCAGGTGGATGGAAGACTTTCCTCTTAGTGCCTGTTGTGTCTTGCCTGGCAGTTCCAAGGAGGTGCATTTCTGCTTTAATTTTGGAGGGTTTTTTGGATGTGGTTAGTGCCAATGTATAGAGATAGCACTGGTATCAAACCAGCAGGGACAGGGGGAAGGTGGCTGTGTCAGAAATTATAAAGAACTAGAAAAAACTCAATGAATTAACAAGTTAAGTGGAGTTTCTGCACATAAAAATGACATTTATATGGTGCTGTGGTATATCCACAAGGTCTCTCCTGCAGTCCCAGTGGGGAATAGTTTATATTTGCAGCAAGTTAATCTTTCATCTGAGACCCTTTTGTTCTAAAAGAAAATTACTAGCATCAATTTGTAAATTAGTAGGGTAGCATAATATCACCTTTTTATTTATTCTACTTTAATTTTATTGCTATCTTTTATCACTTGTATTGACTTAAAAGTTACTGAAAAAACACAAGTAAATTAATTATGGTGCTGGTGATAAGAATTTAAAGGTAGTTGCCTTTTTGCAACATAATGGGGGGGGGGAAATTGTTCAGCATATTCTGGCTAGTGGAATGTTAGTGTGATAGGTGAAAGGAAAAAAACAGGAGTGAGGTTATTCATAGAATCATAGGGGCCTGGGTTGGAAGAGTCCATAAAAATCATCTAGTTCCAGCCTCCTGTGATGAGCAGGGACATCTTCTACCAGCCCAGATTGCTCCAAGCCCTACCCAGCCTGGCCTGGAACACTTCCAGGGATGGAGCAGCCACAGCTTCTCTGGGTGACCTGTGTCAGTGCCTCACCACCCTCACAATAAAGAATTTCTTCCTTATATCTCATCTAAACCTCTGTCAGGTCAGTTTGAATCCATTCCTCCTTGTCCTGTCACTGCAAGTTCTTGTGAATTCTCTTTCCACCTTCCTCTTGGGCTCCCTTCGGGCACTGGAAGGCTGCAATTAGGTCACCCTGATGACTTCTTTTTTCCAGGCTGAACAAACCCAATTCCCTAAGCCTTTCCTCACAGGAGAGATGTCCCATCCCTCTAATCAACTCAGTGGCCTCCTCTGGACTTCCTCCTTGTCCTGTCACTGCAAGTTCTTGTGAATTCTCTTTCCACCTTCCTCTTGGGCTCCCTTCGGGCACTGGAAGGCTGCAATTAGGTCACCCTGATGACTTCTTTTTTCCAGGCTGAACAAACCCAATTCCCTAAGCCTTTCCTCACAGGAGAGATGTCCCATCCCTCTAATCAACTCAGTGGCCTCCTCTGGACTTGCTCCAACAGGTCAATGTCCTTGCAGTGCTTGGACCCCAGAGCTGGAGGCAGCACTGAAGGTCAGGCCTCGACTGAGCAGATCAGAGGGGCAGAATCGTCTCCTTCAACCTGCTGCCCAGCTCAGGAGTGGCTTTTCTCTAGCTATATTTCCTGACTCAGTGTAGAACTGTCCCTATCTGTTACCTGTGCCCTCTCACATCTCTTTGGCATCTGGACACCTCTCAGGCTTTACAAGGGTCACACACTAATACTGTGATAACTTTCTTTAAGCCTCAGTAGGCAGGTGGAGGTTTTGAAGCATGTAAAAATGCACCCTTGAAGAGATGAAAACACACTGCTGAGGTATTCCATTCCCTCAATTCTTTCTTGCTAATGTTTTAAAAAACTCTAAGAAATCATCTGCAACAGATGATTTAATTTTATCAGTGATCACAAAATTCCAACCTGTGGCTATGCTTGTTCTTTATGGTCCTCCAGCATCTGTGAAATTTGTTCTTAAAGAAAGTTATCCCAAAAAGAACCTTTCTATTTGCTCATCAGAGTCTAAATCCTGATAACAAACGGGTTACTGTTCCGGTGACTCAGACATGTAACATCATCTGAACTAACAACCTCAATGAAATATCATTCAGTGACTTGGGGTTTGTTTTCTTTGCCCAGTATTAAATCACTGCTCTGTCAGTCACAGTTTTTATACTTCTTGAGCAAGTTGGCTGAGATGGTACAGCTGATGCTACAATATCTGTCATTGGTCTCTGGGATCAAAGGAGATGTAAATCAAGTGTGAGCTTTTATCTTCAAATATTTTATCCATATGAGTTTCCTGAAAGTTTAATTTGACTCTACTGGTTGGAGGTTTTGGTAGTTGGGTTATTTTTGTATGTGGATTTCTGCCTGTACCTCTGAAAAATCCTCATTGCCTTAATTTGACCTTAAATAAATTTGGGTGTTTGTTTATTTGTTTGTTTGAAATAGGATGTTTTGAGCATGGTTTTTTTAATCTCAAACATCTTCCTGAATATTTTATATGTTGCAGCCAATTGAGCATGAAAGAGGAAAAGTTCAAAGCCTTGAACAGCACCAGCATTTATATCCAAAGGAAATTATTTTTAGTGTTAATGATAGAGTTGCATTGCAGAAGAACAACCTTAATATTGCACATTCTCCTGCATCATCAGCATTATTGCCAATTATGCTACAGCTGAATAATCTTTCACTGGGGATGATGTAAAAGGCAAAAGATTGTGAAAGAGTCGTTTGTGCCATCAAGCACAAAGAAAGTGAACATCATTTTGCTGTTCAGATTTTACTTTCGAATGTTTTCCTATGTTTGAGTTGAATTTTAAGTGCATGTGTACTTAGGGTTTTATTCTGGAGTTCAAGCACAGTTAATTCCCTGAGATCCTGAAATGCCAAGAGTTATGTTAATAATTTATCTGGCTTCAAAGCAACTTTTCTCAAGCATAATGGTGAAAATATAAATATGCAGTACCAAGATTCCTTTTTTTTTTTTTTTAACAAGTTTTGGGTCTATTTCCCCCCCTTTCTTTTTCTGGATGACCATTTCAAAATGCATTTAGCTGTGGCTCATTGAGATCTTACTGTCATAAGCAAAATATATAGATATGGCCCTGGAAACACAAATTTCACAGGTTTCGTCTCTCTTTTGTGTTAATACATAACTATTGCACCATTAGAGTGTGAGGAAATAGAGGGATTTTTGGAGCACACTTTGTACTGACCTGATGGAAAGGATGTGAGGGGCAATACATCTGCTGCACTTGAGGCTGATAGCAATACAGACCAGGCTGCCCTTCCAGTGGGGATGTCCTAAGTTTCATGTCTGAATCCTGCTGGAAAATATTTAAAGAAAGAGTTATTAGAGAAAGCACCTTAGTTTAAGATAGAAGAATTCTGTTAGTCACTGTTTGGATTTGCTTTTTGTTATATTTCCTACTTTTGGGGGTTTGGTTAGTCTCTGTTATATGGATTTTGGTTTATATTCTAGTAGTTCAAAATGGGATGCTCCATCCTTGGGAGTGTTCCAGGCCAGGTTGGACAGGTTTTTGAGCAACCTGGGCTAGTAGAAGGTCCCTGCCCATGACAGGGAGTGGAATGAGATGAGTTTTAAGGTCCTTTCCAACTCAAACCATTCTCTGAAGACCTCAACCAATTCCTGCTCTTGTATATTTACAACTTTAAAAAAGGAAATTCCAGGCCACATCCCATGCAAAGAACAATTCAGAAAATGTCAGTCTGTTTATCCTTTTTCTCCTGCATACACAAAGCACAGACTGCAGCTCTTATTCCTGACTGAGCACATGTATCTCTCATTTTTCATCCTCCTTGATTTTTATCTTGCAGACTGTCAGTAGCTCCAGCTGACACTGGAGTTTTGGCATTAGCTAGAGGGTGAGGCCTACAGTGAAGAGGGAAAAGGTGGCAAAGAATCAGACTGGGCTGACTACTGTATTCAATCAAGATGCAGAAAATAAGTAGGAATATAATAAACTTCTTATTTGACAAAACTAGTGGCACTTCTGCTTCAAAGCAAGGCCATAATGACCAGGTTTTATGGAGCTTCTATGGTATTTTTGTATGTTTAATAAATAGTAATATCTATATGTAATATTTAGTGCATCTACAAAATATTTTTATATTTAGAGGATTTTTTTTAATGGTACATTAGTAGGAGCACAAGTTAGACTTGATATGATTCCCTTGGCTCCAAGCAAATGGCACATCCAGTGTTCAATGTCCATGTAATTTTGGTGACCATCAGATGAAGTTTTCCAGAAATTCCAACTTGCCAGTTGTATGTGTGTGATTTAAGAGTTCAAACTTGGGTGCTGACAGAACCAGAGGAGTCTCTAACAAGCAGTCCCTCTGTGCCTGAGTAGCCAAATGACTTCTGGCAGTGCTACCTTTACATCTTGCAGCCAAGGGATTTGGGAAGACAATGGGAATTTTTTCATCAGCTGCTCATAGGTTTTGCATTAAACTCCTCTGACCTAGATGAGTGTTGATCCAGGAAATAAGAGATTTAGATCAATTTCCTCCTTAACCTGAATGGTTTCAATCCCCAGGTATGTTCCCTGACAACATCTCTCCATTCCCTAGTCTTAATCCAATTAAGATTTATTTGGTTTTTAACCCTTCTTTCTTTTGGTAGCCCTTGAATTCATCTCACAGCCATTTAGAACCAGTTTAGGGCCCTCTCCTGGCAGGTGGAGTCCTTGTTTTTGGCTGCAGTAGATGATGAAAATAGACTTTACACCCTGGATCACAGCAGAGATACCTTGTGGAGATACTGGAGGGTAATTTAATTTGCTTTTCAGGGATCTCTGCTGCCCTAAATAGACATCCACCTCTATCCAGTATGAGAATTATCTCGGATAACTTTATATACTCATCCCAAAACCAGATCTGATACCTAATTTTTGGTATAGAATCATAGAATCAACTGGGTTGGAAAAGACCTCCAAGACCATCAAGTCCAACCCTACCATGGTTACTAGACCATGACACTAAGTGCCACATCTAGTTTCATCTTGAAAACCTTCAGGGATGGTGAATCCACCACCTCCCTGGGCAGCACATTCCAATGGTAGTACTGATGTAAAAGTGCAGGTCAGCTGAGGTGTTGGGACAAGTCTGATACACATGTCCTCATGCTTGGAAAATACTGTTTTGTGAACTTTCGCCTCTTGAAAATACTGATGACAACTACTGATATAAAACCTGTTGTCAGGAAGAACTTGGATATTTAGCATTCAAATATCGTATCCAATGGAAAAATCTTTTGTCCTAGTGCATCTTTGAGTATTGCTTTCCAGCAGGGAAAGGCCTTAAAATAGAGAACTCAGTCAAATAAATAGGAATATGTCTAAATATGTCTGTCCTGAGCTCTATCCTGCAACGTGACAAGAGACTAAACGTTCACCTAGTAACATTAAGGGATAAGAAAATAATTCCAGAAGTACATTTTTGTCACTGAAAACAGGAAAAAGAATCATAAAAAGTACTGACCATGACTTGTGAGCTGTGATCCTGACCCGTGGTGCTGTACTGGAGGCTGTTACACCATGGTTGTTCTGTGGAGATGTTGGGAATGTGCGTAGGAAATGACTCTGACTCATCAGGACCTGTAGATCCTGGTAGATCCTCAAAACCGTCGATGCTTCTATGATTTTTGAAGGGTGAAGCTTCTGGTGGAAGGGCTTGATGTGCTTCCTGGAAGACATCCTCACTGATCTGCCTCTTGTAGGGGTGGAAGGGGTTCCTGCTGCTCTTGAGGAACCTGTCGTAGTTTCCTACAGGACTTTCCTCGTAACTGTACCGCCTGAATTTCTCTGTACCGAAGGATGGTTTGAATTTGTTCTTGCCACAGTGAATTCCTTGGCTTATAGGGTATATCCCATGAATTTGATCCTGTCCTGGGGAAGCAGGGCTGGGGCTGTGAGAAGACTCTGAGCTCTTTCTTTCTGTCCTGACGTCTGACTCATATGGTTGGCAGTTGTAACTCGGATTATCCTGCAAGGAAACATTGGCATTTGTTTATTTAGGTTTAATATGAGCAAATATTTGATCATTTTCCTTATATATTTATGAAAAACACTTGTATTTTAATGACATCAAAGCCACATTATTGATGATAAGTATAAAATCACTAGTTCTAGTCATCCTCATGTGGAGAAGCCCTGCAAGATAAAGGTTTTCTGGTTACTTGGTATCCAAAACTGTTCAGAAATTAGTTAATAAAAGCAAGGCCAGGTTGGATTAGGCTTGGAAAAGCCTGGTCTAGTGGGTGGCATCTCTGCCCATGGCAGGGGCTCAGAACTAGTTGATCTTTAAGGTCCTTTCCAACTCAAACCATTCTGGGATTCTATGAGAAGACTGAGCTGCCCTTGAAAAACAAAGTGTCTTAGGTAAATATTGACTGGTTGGTCTGAAAATTTCAGGGAAAAGCTGCTGTATGATCAAGTGATGAAAGATTAAATGACAGGAATGTGATAAGTGTGAGTCTTGTATGCAAGTTTAGTCAAATAAGCTTGATCTCATTCTCTGATGGTGTTACTTGCTGCCAGATATGTTGGTGGTTACATCATTTCCCTTCATTAAGGTGGCCACACTCATTCAGAGAGACAGGTAGGCTCTGGGCAGACGTTTTAACCTTTCTGTCTCATCTCCTCCCTTCCCTTTTGCACTTTAGCAAAAAGAAAATAACAGCTACTGAAGTGCTCTTTAATCTAGAGGAGAAAGGTTTAAGAACTGGTGTCTGGATCCTGACACTGAAAATATGCATGTTTTCCCTGACATCAAGGATGAGTAACTCCTTGGATGCCTTTGAGAAGACATGCGTCAGTCAAGGGCAGGTTGTTGTGCCCAGGGAAGGGGGAAATGGAATGTTTTGGATGCGTCAGTCAAGGGCAGGTTGTTGTGTCCAGAGAAGGGGGAAATGGAATGTTTTGAGTTGCACAAAAAATCAGACCAGATTAGCAAGTTGTCCTTTTCCTCCATCCCCTTCCAAATCTGGGTTGGTTTTTCAGTATTTCAGAAGAACAGCTAAAGGAATCTGTTGCCTTCATGGAGGAACCAGACTTTGAGGAGTCCCAGAAGGGAAGTCAGCATAAATCCAGAGTTTTCTGCAGAGGAACATGGCACAGTTTTCCCAGTCATTCACACCTGGTTCTCTGTGTTAAAACTATCAATGCTTTGTTCTGTCCTGGATTCCTGCAGAAAGCAAATCTGACCTTGTGGCACTTTTGGCTTCTCCCATGAACACAAACTTGCTTAGTTTGTAACTGCTTAGTTCTTCCTCCTCACTGTCCTATAGTTCTAATACCTGTGTTGATTATATCTTTTTGTTAAATAGGAATTAGAAAAACCTCCTTATATTTAGTCCCATAGATCTGTATGAAGGGCAGAGCTGCCAATTCTCCACCTGGAATTTTCATAATAAAAGGATGACAATGGCTATTTTGCTGTTGGCTGATGAAAAACACAACTCTCAGCTGAACTTCTGTTATGAAAGGAAACATGATGAATACACAGGCCTCAGGAGAGAGGTCATTTTATTTAAAAAAAACCAACCAAAAAACAAACTCAAGGAGTTTTGAAGTACTTGAAAGGATCTTTTACTGGCAGGGAGAAGACTCTGTCTCTCTGCCTTTTATTTATTTATATTAGGACCATAAAATACAGTATTTTTTCCTGGATTATTAGCTGGATGGATCACCTGGTTTGTTTTTTAACCTAATAGGGTTTGTAAGGAGTTGAATGAGAAAATTAAGATAAGCTCAGAAGGGTAACAAAGGTCTCTACTCTTCAAGAATAAAATTTCCCATGTTTGCTCTGCTACCTCTAGGCTTGGTGTGATTTAGTACAGCAATAGCTGAACATTGTACCTGAACTTGTGCCTCTGAAGGAAGAGAACAGGCCTGGGCCAGATTACTCACACTTGGCTGAACTGGGGATATTGAATCCCCCTGTGTCTTCATGAGGTCTTGTTGGTCCCTTTCCAGTGTGTCCGAAGAAGAAAACTTAATATTGGATTGATCTTGGAGTAGCGAAACCATTACCAAATCCACGTCAGGCAGAAATCCTGTGGTGACAAAATCAAATTACAATAAATATCTGTAAACCTTCAAGTGTAAAACAAACACCTTGTTGGGTGCATGTGACTAGGCAGGGTTAAAATCCTGAAGAATTCCTGATATATAAGTGAATATTTAGGTTAGCTCTTGAAGAAATGTTGTGTAGATGCAATTCCAATGAAGTGTATAAGTCTGGGAGAAAAAAATTCACATTACTTCAAGAGTTAATGTTCCAAGTCTTTGCCACGTGTTGAAATAGCTGTTAGGTAAATAACTAAGGGCTTTATTAGGTTTGGTTAACAAAGATATATCACCTAAAAAAATGTGGAAACCCTTTTTTTTGCCTTTATAGTTCAAAGAGAAATTTCTATTTATGATGAGTAATACTGCACTGCCTGGGGGGATAAAGCACAATGGGGCTTGGAAGTCAAGGATGAGATCCATAGTAGTGTATCACGAAAAAAAGATGATGTTAGATAAAGTTCAGAAATGTCTCAGGCACAGACTCTTCTCCCAGTAGCTTAACTGGAGGCTGATGAGGAGATAAACCTCTGATCTTGAAAGAAGCAGGTGGGAAAACTGACAGCTAGGAAATATGTGTGTGTCTATTTGCAATCTGTAAATGTTCCAATCTTTCTGCTCTCTCAATGCTGGTTTCCCACTCATCTTCAGGTTATACAAAGCTGTCTCTGACCACTTTTATACTGCAATTTTTCAGCCCAGCTGCCTAATTTGTGGTCTTGGGCATGAGAATTTTCTGAAGAGCTTTTGCCCAGGTGTAGGATTCTTGCCTGATGGTTTCTGCACTGTGAGAGGCATTTGACAAATGGTCACAAATAAAGGAAAAGGAGGAGTTTGTTTTGGAGAAAAACAGCTTAATGAGAATAAGAAAACAGGTAAGTCAAACAGCTCTGATTGCAGAGTACAATAATGCCTGAAGCTTTTCTGGGCTTATTATGTTTACCATTAGCATCTGTGACAGAGTAGGTGTCCCTGCCCACGGCAGAGGGTTGGAACTAGATGCTCTTTAAGGTCCCTTCCAACCCAAACCGTCCTGTGATTCCAGGAAAAAGAAGCATTATTTAAAGGTTTTGTTCTACAGTTCTGGCTCTGCTCACTGAAGGCAACCAGTTCTGAAAGCAAAGTGAGTATCTCATGGTTATTTGGATAGTCAGTGCCAAAGGTTCACCAAACCCGAACTGTTTTTGTCCCTCCCCTCCAAGACCTTTGCCAGGATCTGCTGAGGAGTTGCACTTTGGTGACTCATGGAGGTTGGTAGGAAAGGAGGAGTCTTATTGCCATTTTATACTATAAAAGTTTCCCCCCCCGCCTAGGGAAAGTGTTGTATTTTTTTACTGACTATTAAACAAGAAGCAACTTCGTAGTAAAACATTAGGTTGATAATCTGTATTCACTGATGGGTATTTAATGCCTTTGTAAAGAATCCACCTCAGAGGATCTTTCCTATAGATATAAATCCCAAGGATACAATCCCAATGCTTTGTTAGTTTTCACATTAAGATTGACACCATTTCTTAGCAGTTTGGTAATAATTGCCTCTCCAGGTTATCCTTATCCTGGAAATGGCATGCTGTGAGAGGAAAAACCTCTGGCCATGGACTGCTGACTTTCATTTTTTCTCCTTGGAGTCCAAACTTCTCACTCCAAAGCCATTTGCTGAGACTCTCACTGAGATGTCTCACAGCAGGCTATGAATACAGAGCAGTAGAAACTGCAAATTCAACACACTGAAAAATCTTTGCTGTTTCTGCTCTTGAAATCTCTTTTTTTTTTTCTTTTTAAAATGTCCCTTTAGAGACGCTTTATTTTGTAGAAAGAATTTATAGCAAACCAAAAAAGCAAATTAATAACGATCTCCAAGCCACTTTGCGTTGTTAATGCTGATTCTAGTACAGAAAAATCAGACCAAGTACTGACAAATTTTTTTTTAAGAGAAGAAATTACAGTCAGGGAAGGTTGCCAATAAACCAGGATTACAATAAATCATTTGCAATAAACTGTTCCTGAAGACAGAGCTTAAGGAAGTTGTGGGTTGCCTGGATGTAGGACGTGTTAAAGAAAACAATGATGCTTTGATTTGGAAAGAGGTATCTGATTATCCCAGATGTAGCTGGAACCATTTCATGTCATTTTGACTGTTGTAAATGTTGCATGACAATTCAGGGCTCCTGTGACTCGATAACTATCTCTTCAAAAAAAAGAAAAGGAAAAGAGTGAGAAACTGTAACCTCAGCTGAGTGTTGGGGTAAGCAAGGCAACAGCAGCTGATCTATTAGCTCTGCATGACTGACTCCTGTGGCAGCATTCCGCAGCCTGAACAATCCTTGGGTTTGTGTCTTCCCTGCCTATTGGAGGCATTTTCCTGGTGACACTCTTCACCAGAGCTCAGCCCTGAGCAACCTGAACTGCTCCGAAAGCTGCATGTTACTGTAAGTGCTCTCTGCATCCCTTGGGGCTGAGATCGGTTTTCAGGAGAGAAAAGTGTTTGGATGTTCCCCAATTGGTAATTCATCCCCTGTGCTGCCTTAGGCAGCTCCCTGAGCCTTGCTTGACACTGATTTCTGCAATCTCTGCTCCCTCCCCAAAGCATCAAATCATCCTTTAACTCTCCAGATCACACAGATGTTTTCCTGTGCAAGAAAAAAATAACTATACGGGATTTTTCCCCTCAAGTCTTTTATGAGAAAGGAGTCAGAGAAGCCATGAGAGATCTGAATTCCATTTTTCAGTTTATCGTTAAAAACCTGTCATATGTCAGTCCATAATGTCATGCTCCAAATAGTGTGGAAGTGCCCAGAATTTTGTGGTCAACACTTGTCATGTATACAGGAATATTTCCACTCATAACTTCCAGAAGAAAAGGACTTTCTCAAAGAGAATCAGGGGTTTTTTATGGCTTTCAATGAATTCAGGAGCTGTCTAAGGTTATTCCTGCCAGGCCGACACTGAAGGCTGTGCTGGTTCATCAAAGCTATCATTGCTTTGTTGATCTCTAACATTAGCAACCAAGGCCTGCCCTGTTTTTAGGAGATGTTTTCAGGAGCAGGATCAGCACTCTGGTTTGGCCACATAAATTTCTTACTGCTTCCTTGCTCCTCTTTACAGGATGTATTGGACTTTGATTACAGGATACTTGAATAACTTTACAGAGCTTCTAAGGATTGTAATTTCTTCTCTTCTGAATTTAAATCTGCTTATGAGTTTGCTTCATTTAACTTTGCTTTCTTATTCAAGGCTTCTGAGCTCAATTCTCTAATGGGTAGCTAGTGGGTACTGCCCATGTTTTACTACCTCTGGAAATAACTTTGGCATATTGAGTGGCAAATAAGTTAATTCATCAGGGCTGTGAAGAAAATTTGCAACCATGAGACCCTTTCTGCATCTTGTAACATATGTGTTTGCTGCCTGCTTAACAGTAATCACTGGGGAAGGAAAGAGGGTTTGGATACAGCTGGATTATAGTTTGCCTGATGCTATATCTCCATGAGAATCAATGCCTATGGAATAGTCTTTGATTGGAATATGGAATATTCCAAATATGGAAATTTGAGAGGGATGTAAATAAATACAGGGTTGAATGGGTTTATGTGTAGGTAGTTGGTTTTCAGCACTCTTAAGAAGTGTAGATTTGACTGTAGATCTGGATGGGGAATAATTTCCTCTGAGTTTGGGTCTGACTTGTTACCTGAACTGACCCTGGACTAGAATAACAATGAGCTTAATTTGCTAAATATAAGCAGGAGAAGTTGCCTAGTGAGGCACTTCAGGGTCTAGGGTTAACTGTAATGTCCTTTATTATTTTCATTAGAGATTTGAGAGAAAGTGAATTGATGACACCCACATGCAGCAGTAAGTGAAGACTGTGCATTAAGTATTGCTGAAGGGAATTGGGAGGTAGAAACATGGTGGCATCATGAGATGGCAAAAGATGTGATAAGTGGAGAAATGATGAAGAATCATTCTGGATCTAGGAATTCTCTGGGAAATTTAAGAGTGATAGACACTGTAAAAGGTTGCATATGAGTTTGTTCATTAAACCCTGAATAAAACTATACGTAAAAGGTATAGGGCAAATATATTCAGAAAACTTTAGAGAAATATTCTAAGTAAAAGAATTTACTTAGTAATGATGATGAAACAAAGAAGCTAAAAAAAAGACTAATCAGTGATAGACTGGGAGTTTCTTACTAAGCAGCTGGTGCAGCTGGCGTCGCCTGTTTGTTTGTCCTTGCTCTACACTGACACGCACACTTCAAAGAGAGGAGATACTAACCAGGGCCAGGAAGAAAGTGATAAGAGGAATGGGCCCCAAGAAAGGAATTTAGGGATGCGCCAGCCGGGCAAACAAAGTAAGATCCAAAAGGTAACTAAGAACCTGCTGAAGCGAAACAAGTCAAGGTAGAAGCTCACAGCAGGATGTTATCTTATCTTGCCAGATGTGTAGAACACTAACCTTAGGATTGCTTTAGCTTATTAACACAATATATATGTAAAAAGGCCTAACTGTAGAATAGAAAATATAGGTAAAAAGTTAAAAGGTGTACAATAGGTCGGGGAACCTACACACGAAAGCGCCGCCGAGACGGGAATCTGCAGCTCTCCGATCACAAGGTGGGAACAAGACTGCCGAGCAACAACTGAACAGCGTCCCGAGCAACACGCGAACACCGCCCCTAGCAACAATCGAACTGCGTCCCTAGCAACACCGGAACCGCATCCCTAGCAACGGCTCGCGCAGGCGCAGAGTGCACCGGAAGAGCCACGCGGAACCGGAAGTAGAAGAGTCTCGAACCGGGGGCTATGGGGGAGGGGCGTGCGCCGTTGGTGGAGCAGAGACTCGCGGCTCAATCAATAAATTTCCTAATTGAACTGGCTCCTGCCCATTTATTGGGCCACAATTTATAACAGCAGGTATTTGTTTATTCAGCGCTGGGCACAAGGGGCATCGCTCCACCAAACCTGTGCTCCCAGGGACAAAACTTCATGGGCAACCAGCAGCAGGACAAGAGGGCACAGACTCAAGCTCTGCCAGGGAATGTGTAGGTTGGATATTAGGAAGAGATTTTTTTAGGGAGTGAGTGATGAGACATTGGAATGTGCTGCCCAGGGAGGTGGTGGATTCACCATCCCTGGAGGATTTGAAGCTGAGACTGGATGTGGCACTTAGTGCCATGGTCTAGTAACCACAGTAGGGTTGGACTTGATCTTGGAGGTCTTTTCCAACCTGGTTGATTCTATGATTCTAAAATTTCAGGTAACCTACATGAAGGTACTGAATTCCTGTAGGAGAAGGTTGTCATTTTTAATGAGCTCATTCCTGAGTTATCAGGGTTTATTTCTGGTCATTAAGGGCTACCTGTAGGCAAGGCTGAATACCAGGAGATCACTGGGTACTCCAGAGGGGAATTGCCACCATGTCCAAGTGTGCTCTCCAAATTTCTT
Organism: Acanthisitta chloris; assembly: GCF_000695815.1. Taxonomy (NCBI): domain Eukaryota; kingdom Metazoa; phylum Chordata; class Aves; order Passeriformes; family Acanthisittidae; genus Acanthisitta; species Acanthisitta chloris. The sequence goes on along the minus strand of NW_008669848.1, from coordinate 38,323 downwards.
GGGAGCTCTGGAACATCCAGGTGCCTCCTGGATGAGAAGGTGGAGAGAGTCTTTGCAGCAGGTTTTTAATCTGCTATAGGAACAGGTTTATAAAGTACTACTATTATCCATATAAACTAAAATTTTTTTCAAAGATAAAGAAAGTATTTGTCCTAAATATATTGTATGGGGAAAAAAACCCATTTTTAGAAGCAGATCTAGGACATTTTTTGCATGGCTGAACATAGTAAAATACATAGGGTCCTGTCACTGTGGTCTTTGGTCCAGGTTCCTATACTCACAATAACATTTTCACTTTCTTTTTCATTTATATTCTATTTTGCACCTGTTACTTCTTACCCCAACTGTGGGGAAGGATGAATACCTCTGTCTCTGCAGAGGACTTCGTCATTTATTACATTTTTTTTGTTGTGTTGTCCTCTTTTCTGGGCTGAAACGTAGTCATTTCTCATTTTGAAGCCATTCCAGACCATTAGTTATGTCCCTAGCCTTTCCTTGAAGGATTTGAAGTTCTGCTAACACCTTTCTGGGATGGGAGAACCAAAACTAGAGGTAGGTGCACATGGTGTTTACACAACAGTTGCTCTCCAGTACAAAGAAATTCCCCCAAAACAAAGCAGATCAGAGTTTCTCCTCAGCTGCATTGCAGGTCCTATTTGTTGTATGGGTTTAAATCTAATGCTAAAGTATTAATTTTGCAGAAATGGCATAAATTCATGTCGTAGGGCTGACATGACAATGCTGTAAGAGCTTCCATATTTCTTGTGGCCTGGGCAGACCCATCATTTGGGAAGTCCTTGATAGAGAAAAGTCTCTCATAGGCATTGAACCCATAAAATTAGCTCAGCAAAAAGGAAACTCAGCACTGAACAAGAAACCAAGCATGGAAAAATTTAGCTAAGAAGGTGAATGAGTTTGTCATATGGACTTGCTTTTCCCTGCGCCTTTTTCCTGTTCGTCATAAACACTAATACATATTTCCAACTCCACCAGTTAACCTAATAAAAAAGAAAAAAAGATGTTATATCTCCCTACCAGCTTTGCAACCTGACATTTTCAAACTCAATCCTTTGCATACTCCGTCCTGTTTTCTGGATGAATGGTTGTGCTGCTTCCTGGAGGAGGAGTATGAAATTTCATTGCTTTACAGTAGACATCTAAGCATGAAGTCAGACACAGTTGCAAGGGTCAAAGTAGTTAATATGACACAAACTATGTGATTCTGTCATGAATAACCAACTTGGTTGGCAGGTCCAACCAGCACAAGAGATAACGGCGTTGAGTGTTCGAGGGCTGATCACAGCAAGGATGTAACTGAGTTCTTTGTGCTGAATTCAGAGCAAAGTTTTACTCTGGGTCTGGGGAGTGGCAATGAGTAGGTGCAAGAAGTAGAGTAAAGCTATCAGTACAATCATATAACTTGCAAAAAAAAATCATACAAAGATATGAGGAGAGGCTGAAGGAGCTGGGGCTGTTTAGCCTGGAGAAGAGGAGGCTCAGGGGAGACCTTCTCACCCTCTACAACTCCTTGCCAGGAGGTTGGAGTCAGGTTGTGATTAGTCTCTTCTCCTAGGCAACCAGCAGCAGGACAAGAGGGCACAGACTCAAGCTCTGCCAGGGGAGGGTTAGGTTAGATATTAGGAAGAGATTTTTTAGGGAGAGAGTGCTCAGGCATTGGAATGTGCTGCCCAGGGAGGTGGTGGATTCACCATCCCTGGAGGTTTTCAAGCTGAGACTGGATGTGGCCCTTAGTGCCATGGTCTAGTAACCATGGTAGGGTTGGACTTGATGATCTTGGATGTCTTTTCCAACCTGGTTGATTCTATAAAGATAAACCTGCTATAGCAATTGAATTGAACAGGAGATAAGGAGATAACTTTTTGGCCGAGACATTCATGAACTGCAGATTGCTGAAGGCAAGGAGAATGTACTAGGGAATTAGAACTTTGCTCTTCTCCAGGTATCCCTCAGAGTCTCTGCACCTGTGCTTCACTCTTACCTTTTTTTATAGCTTGTTTCACATCATCATTTGTTAGCTTCAGTGACCCTTTTGCCCATAATTATGTATATTGTCTCCTACATATTCCTGTATCCATCCTCTTTCCTTTCCTCTCCCTGCAATGCCAGTCCAGGTCACTTTACTTTTTTCCTATCCCATTCTAAGCTCTTTTGATTTATTCCAGCATATGTATATATCCTTTCCAAAGCATTCTACAGGCCATCTGCAATATTTTCTATACCCACAATATATTCTACAAGACCTAATTTTTTTAGAATCCACCATCAAATTTGAATGGAAAGGCAAATATCAGTTGGTTTTCAAGACACATGGTAAGAGTGGAGATTGGTTAATGCTTCATATGAGAATGGTACAAGAAATAATGTGGGTCAGGGATCTCCAGCTACTCTATCCAACACACAACGTGTTGTGGCTCTGTTCCTTGCTACTTGTGTGTTAGTGTAATACAGATGATTAACAAAGTGTTCCCATGAATAACCTATTGATGGCTCCAGGGCTGTATGTGCCATGGTGTACCCTACTTAATCCTCCTTGGGGAACAGCATGTAGAGGGAACGTGGGGGACACAGTGCGTAGCTCCTTCGGGAGCTTCGTAATTTGTTTCACGTTCCTTTTCTCTTTGGGTGAGTCATGCTCATCTCCCTGTGACTTGAGAGTTCATCTTGGGATCTCATGCCATCTTTCTGCCTTTATGAGAAGGTGTGGATGATGATCCACCCTAATGGTTTCTGTTGCTGGCTGTGGCAGCATGTTTTATGACGGGTGTGGTACATTCCCATTTTCTCTGTTGTGCATGTACAGCCCCACCCGTGGCCACTCCCACCCTCCCACTGGGAATCGCCCACAGTAAGCTCTGTAATTACCTTTATTTGATCTGAGGAATGGATTTGGGAATCTTATTTGCACCGTCGTAAGCTGAGTATGTTAAAAAAAAAATAAACCAACAAAAAAACCCCTTTGAATAGCTGATTCATAGTCGTAAGCTGAGTATGTTAAAAAAAAATAAACCAACAAAAAACCCCCTTTGAATAGCTGATTCATCCAGCAGTGATGTGTTAGGTGGAGAAACAGCAGAGACACCAAAAAACAAGTTCAGGGACTGTTTAACTAAAGGGTTTTTTGAGTTATTCTTTGGCAAGGTCTGAGTAAAATACATGCAGACAGGTAGACTTTCACCTGTTATCACCTGTTTTAAGTTTTCAATGTTAGCAGGCAAAGCTGCCCTAAGTTTTCATTGGTACAGATTCTGTTTTACACAGAATTAAGCTGGATCTGTGCAAACTTCATACTTATTTTGCATGTTCAGTCTGGGCTATACAGTAGTTTCCACAAGTCTCTAAGACTCTCAGTGAAGAAAAGACATTGTATGCACTCAGGATTGCAACACTAGTTCAAGCTTTGATTTTCTGGGGAAACCTTTGAAAAGAAAAAGAATAACCATCACCAAGAAAAAAACACTCCAAGACTAAAGCTCCTACTCTGACTTCATAAGATCAAAGGTCTTTCAGCATCCACCTAACAACTAGTAGCTAATCCAGGTAGCTCACAGAAGCACAGCTGATGTGGAGTGATGTATTCTGCTGACACCTATTCCCAGGCATGCATGAGAAATGGTGCATGTAAAGTAGGAAAGATGGAGGAACAGGTCATGGAAAATATTTATTCTTCACCTCCCAGTCCTAGCAATAGCCTTTCTGTTCACCAAACTGCAGTGTTCTTTTCTATGTGCAGTGGTCAATACTGGCTCACATGTTAAGGTATACTGGGGAAACTGGGCTGATAGTTTTCCTTAGGGGACCAGGAAGAGCTTTGGACAAGATGCTTCATCATAAGGTTTTTAAGTGAACTAAATATCCACTGAAGTCCTGAATATTGAGATAAAAGGTCTTAGCATGGATGAATATTTGGTTCAAAGAGAAAATGAAAGGTAAAGGTGAGGGATCAGCCTTCACAAGGAAGGAGGTCACTGGTGCTGGGATGGTCTTTAGGGTCTGCTGAGACTTTGTGGTGCTTAATGTACTTAGAAAAACTGGTAAAAGAGGTGAAAAGCACCGTGATGAAATTTGCAGACGATAGTGTTATTCTGAGGAGTTAGGATGAACATTAGGTGGGAGGAACAGCAAAAAGACAGGATGAGATTCAGTAATGGAGCATTTAGCCTTATAGGTAAACCTAAAGAGAAGTGCAAAAACATTGGCTGCCCAAAAAAGAACTGCAAGTCTGATCCAAGGTCTGGATCAGCTTCCATATGAGGAATGAGTAGGTGGACTTTGGCCTGGAAAAAGGATGGATTGGTGATGGTGAAAGAATGGAGGAGATGTATCAAAGCACTGCAGGCTGTGTCCTCCTGCCCCAACAGCTTCCTGGGAGGAAGGAGATTCCAAGGGAACAAAACGAGGTGGTTCCTTACATAGTGGACTGTGCAAGCTCCTACCACAGGGTTCTGTGGAGGTAAAAATTGGTGTGGATTCAAGGCATGGCTGGGCAAGTTGATGGAAAGGAAAGTCCATTGTGGCTTATTAACTAGATGGACATCAGCTCCGACATAAGAGGTCTGTGATGGCAAACTGTGGTTGCTGTTCGTAGGCTTTTCCCCAGGAATTTAGTCTTGTCCATTGCTGGAAGTAGGATACTGGGAAGTAGGCTAGATGGGCCTTTGGTTTCACCCAGAATGGATGGTTTTCAGTACCATGTCACTGTATTACACACTGTTACAACACATAAACTCAGAATATTTCAGTTTCCATGCTATGAATTCTCTGCAGTGTAAAAGGTGACATAATAAACTGAAGGAGGGAAAGTCTAGCTAGGTTGGGTGTGAGAAAAGAGTTTTTCACTCTAAGAGTGGTGAGACATTGGCACAGGTTGCCCAGGGATGTGGTGGCTGCCCCAACCCTGGTGGTGTTCAAGGCCAGATTGGATGAGCCTTGAGCAACCTGATCTAGTGAGGAGGTGTCCCTGCCCAGGGCAGGGGGTTGGGACTAGATGATCTAGAAAGCTCATTCCAACCCTTAAATTCTATGATTCTATAATAATTCCAGAGGGATACAGATACCTCCCTGCAGAAGGAAGCACTGGTTTGGGAAAAGGGAGGGGCAGAAAACATTGCAGGTGAAGAAATAAAGAAGAAAATGCCTGATTAGCCTAGGATTCTTCTCTCCCTGCCCCCAAAATTACAGTCATTCCCACCCCAGCATTAAGCTGAGAACTTAGTTTTATAATTTAAAACATTGTCTTTGGAATTCCAGGAGAAGCACGAGACAGACAGACTGAAGAATAAATGAGGGACAGTTTGGAGATGAAAGAACCTTCTGGGAAAATATGGCCTGACATTGTTTTGCAAAATGAGTAACATACAAATACGTTAATCCTTTAGGGAGGAATAACTGCTGGGAAGAAGATGAGATACAAGTGACTTGAAGTTAGGAAGTCTAAAAGAAGAGTGAGGAAAAAGCAAATCTAATATGGTGCACAAAGGCATTAAACTCCCTAGGAAGGATAATGTTCACTGTTTGTAAGCACTGAAAAACTTGATGTTTGCAGTTAATGTCAGCACAAAGGGAATTCCCAGGGCACAGGACAAGATCTGAAAATGAGGGGAAAATATGAAGGAATAGGCACAGCTAAACCCAGTCTTATTTAGTGATGAGATGTGAGACCAACATAAGTCTCTAAAAATATTAAGTATGGCTGTACTGCCCTTCACCCAATTAACCTTCTCTCCCTTCACTACCAGGTGGCCAAGGCTTGTTCTTCTCCTTTTCCCTACCCACTTCCCAAGCTCTCACACCTCTGCTACACCCACCTGTTTTCCCAATGCCTAATTGATTCCTCGAGCCTATTTCTGTCTCATAAACATTGCTTTCTTACTGGGAGCAGCAAAAGGATCAAGAGCAGCTATTAGATTTTTCATTTAATTCTTCATCTGTTTCTACTCTTTTGGGAGAATACTTTGAACTTTGGGAAAACTCTTCTAAAAGAACAGCAAAACAAAGCTCTCTTCATTCCTGATTGTTTAAAAACACTTTGTCCAACCAGTATGACTTCAATGTTTGATGCAAAATTTTTGCAAAGTAATGGGATTTGTTCATCTAGGATGAATTTTTCAAGTCAGCTTCATCTGCCTTGTGCAAGGTGAAGGATTTTGATCTGAATTTTTGCTCAGAAAAACCACCAAAAAGAAAAATGCCCCAATTTGTGATGTGCAGAGACCTCTTCAGGGGCTTACACAAACCTCTTCAGGGCTTCAATCTCAAAAGGATTCTCAACAGAGAAGATAAGGAATGGAGACCATCATAGAAGACTTTTCCATGCTTAAATATCTTGACTTAGTGAGGGATAGCTGAAGCAATAGAGAATCTCCTTTGAGAGCTCTATTTATTCAAAGTAGTGTCTCTGTATTCTACTGTTAATAGATTCCAAATTCAATCTCCATCTGCTGAGTCGATCCCTCCAGGGTGAGGATATCTACTGATAATTGAGACAACAAATATTCCTTTCATTTTTTTTCTGTCCTAAATAATGGTTAGTGAAAATATCTTACAGCAAAAGATGAAAAAAAGAGCAAAAACTAGATTAAATAAACCATAAAAACTGGAAAATGCAATGTTCACACTTCTTTCTGAGAAGGAATTTGGTGCTGTTAGGCAACTATCACCTTTCACTTATAGGAAGGCCCCAACAACTTTAGAAAACAGATTTTCGGCACAAAACATGAGGTAATAATAGCCTTGAAATGAAGAGCAGGAATTTGACAGAAGCAGCAAACATCCCCAAACTGTGTGTGCAAAAACAGTTTTGCAATGAGCAGTGAGAATAAACAGTCCTTGTTTGGTTGAGGAAGCATCATTTGAGCAAGAGGATTGAATTATGTGAAGGACCTTGATGCTGTTACAAAATTCTTAATAGAAGTAAAATTAGAAGCAAGAAAAAGACTAAAATTAATTAGGAGCCATAAAATTCCTGCATTTTCCCCCTGTACTCATGTTGATTTCAGCCCACATATGTCATGTAGATTGTGAAGCACAAGAAATTTTTCCTGGGAGATTCATTCTCCCTCTAACAAGGAGTTTGACCCTCCTCTCCTTAGTGTGAAAAGTTAACTCCTCTTTGGAAATGGAATCTCCCATTTTTGGGAGCAGCTAACTCTAAAGAGGTTAAAACTATGCTCATTTCTTCTCTTAAAATATTAAATTTCACCGATACATAAAACATAACTAACTGATCTAAAGGGATTACCACATTAAAGACAGAGATGTAAAACTCTACCTATTACAAAAGCCAATCTGTTTTCTTCTACCTAAAAATAAAATAATGCAAATTAAACTTTTTATAGGTGTTCGTTTCCAAGGCACAAAGCACAGCTGATAAAGAATATTCATTAAGGGACTAGAAATACAGTTTTGTTTTATTGCTGACTAGGTCCTTTGAGTAGCAATTTCAAGAGAAAGAAGAGAATTGATGCATTAAAATGTATTTAGATTTAAAAAACCTCCACAAATCTGTGGCAACATCAATAGTGGCAACAGCTCAGCATTTTACCTCTCTTTACACAGCTCTGGGTGATAGAGTTTTTCACTTGTTCTAGTGTTTTAGTTTTCTCAGACTGACTAAACTAATGCAGTACTAAATTTCTGATAGTATATTATTTTGGGGGCTATAGACTATAGACTCTAATGCCAAACTAGTTACAGATTCAGAAGGAAGTCTTTACAAGGGAAATCTTGGTGACTTCTTAGATATTGACTCATTAATTAATGTCTTGAAATTAAAAATGTTGTTTTGTTTTAGGCTCTTTTTGCATTCGCATATTTATACCCTCTGGTTTAATATTTTTTCCTGTTAAATCCAGAATTTTATATTATGGCAGTTGTCAGTTATGAAGTGTGAACTTGTTGTAAAGTCAGGGAGAAATTTGTGTTTGGGATGAGTTTGATCTGCATCTGTATTAAGAGAATTTCTCTATGAGAAGTTCTTGTGAGTTTTAGCTATTCTTTGTGGATGAAGAGGCATAAATTGCTCCTGGAACCAACCTCATACTTTGCTTCCTTGGTCAACTTTTTCTTTGTGTCAGAAGTTTCCTAAAGCAGATCTAAGCTGTGCTCAAAGACCATTTTTTCCCGCCATGGTTGGTAGGGTGTAGAGCAGAGCTATAATGTGTCTGCTTTTCATAGCTCCTGTTTCCAATTCATACCAACACCTATAGAGCTGAAATACTATTGGAAAGGTTCAGGGTCAAGGGAAAGATCAGACTGGAAAGGACCTCAGGTAATGATCTTAGCCCAGTTTGCTCTGCTCAGTGCCAGGTCAG
>NW_008669848.1:22149-29967 GCF_000695815.1 Acanthisitta chloris | reverse complement strand
GCAGGAAAACAGCTAAAAAAAATAAAAAGCACGTGCCTGGTTCCTTCTGTCAGGGAAATCTAGGCCCTGTGTCTGTTCCAAAACCCATGCATGTTTGTTGGAACATTAACATCCCTAATGAGCCCAACATCAAATCTGACTTGCTCAACCAGGGTAAAGGAATTCTTCTTATGGGTTCTCTCATTTGCTTTTCTGTGTAGTTTTCCTTTCCTTCTTTTTCCAAGTTAAATAATGCCAGTTTTCACTTTTGTTATTGTGATCCTCGACATATCTTAGGGTTTTTTAGAAACTCAGTGCTGCTGGAATGGGAGCATACAAGAAATGCAGCTCTTATTGTACCAAGAATTCCTATTTTTCCATTGGCAGTTATGAAATAAATGTATGGGTTTTTTAGAAACTCAGTGCTGCTGGGATGGGAGCATATAAGAAATGCAACTTTTATTGTATCAAGAATTCCTATTTTCCCATTGGCAGTTATGAAATAAATGTACAAATTTGACTCTTGCAGGTTTCTTATAAAAGCATAGGCAAATATCATAGACATGCTTATTTTTCAGAGTTCCAGGATGATAACATTTGATTATCCGTATTGTCAAATTCAAGGAATTCACTCCTGGTACTTCCTACATATTTCATTATTTCCAGTTTTCACAGTTCCATTCTCTTTTAAATTTCACTTTGACATTCTCTCTCGATTTTTCTTACCTAAACAACGTATTTGTGTGAGAAAATCTCTCTCGATTTTTCTTACCTAAACAATGTCTTTGTGTGAGAAATTATTCTATTCCTCTGTAAATATTCTACTCCTGTTATGGCCTTTTACACAGATCATAGAATCAAGTGGGTTGGAAGAGACCTCAAAGATCATCAAGTCCAACCCTACCATGGTTACTAGACCACGGCACTAAGTGCCACATCCAATCTCAGTTTGAAAACCTCCAGGGATGGTGAACCCACCACCTCCCTGGCCAGCACATTCCAATGCCTGATCACCCTCTCCCTAAAAAATCTCTTCCTAATATCCAACCTAAACCTCCCCTGGCATTTTTGTTGAATACCTTTTTTAAAATTGCCTTTTACTGTGAAGTCTTTCAGCAATAAGGAAAACCATCACTTCTAGCCAGATTTTGTAGCTCCCTTTGCAGTCCTGTTGAGCCTTTCTGCACATAGAGAACAGACTTATTTTCCCCATGGAAAATAGTCTCCTGCTGTATTTTTGTAGAGTCAGAGAAAGGGGAAAAAAGAGCAGGTGTGACTGTTATGCTGGTTGTAGCTGTTATATTTGCTGAACACTAATACTAGCCAAAGCATGTCAGAATAGGCTGCAGGGCACTCTCACCTCTGTGAGAATGGGCAGAACTCTAGGAAGCCATTATTAGATTTCTAGTGAGTCTTAACTCTTAGTATGAAGGTTTTGTGAGGCAAAGAGCTTTTGCATAGGAGTACAGGTATTTTATGCTGTGTACTGAGCTGAGAGATACTTATGGACAGTGAATTTCCATAGGTTTAAATAAATGGTATTATTGCTCAACACCTCAGAAGGCTCTGCAGTCTATCCCAAGCAAAGTACCTTACATTAATGGCTAGTCTTGAAAATGTTGGTCCTAGGATGTAATTTTTCAGTGCTTTGAAAGGTTCTTCTAAAAGCTGTTGGACAATAGGATTTGTTGTATGTTACCAAAACAGAATTGAGGTGTCACAAAGCTGACCCCGAATCCCTACAGAAGATCAGGTGCTCTCTAGACACTCTGCATTTCAAAGAAAAAAGAACCCATCCCACATCTATTCCTGGGTGGAAAAGTAGGGCAAACATTAATTACTGACCTTAAAGCACAATGGGAAACTAACGGGGCATTGCCAAGTCAGAGGATGAGAAATTCTGGAGTATTAATGATGTTTGCCTCTGATCTCATCCACGGAAGAATACCTGTGTCCTCACCTCCCAGAGGACAGGGCTGAGGCTTTTGGTCATCTCCAGGTTCACTGGCCCAAATTAATTTCATTCGAGTGAATTTAGAGAATCAGCTGAAATTACTGCAGAGCTGCAGGTCTTGGTCTGAGAATTTGCTGAGTATGAGTGAGTAGACAAGACTGAAAGGAGGTAAAGCAAGTCCCTGTCTTGAAACTGAGAAGTACAAGTGAATTACAGGGGGAAAACTTAAATTTTAATTCCCAGTAAATGAGAAGTACAAGTGAATTACAGGGGGAAGGCTTAAATTTTAACTCCCAGTAAAGCACAAAATTAAGAACCAAACAGCAAACCAATAAACTAAGGAAAGAAAGACAAAAATAAAAGCCATTGTGAATTTGCTCAGAATAAATTGTCCTGCCAGTGCAGTTTCTCTGGCTATTGGTCTTGCAAGAAGAGGAGAAGGTGGACAGGGAGCACAGCTGGACATCAGTGAGGTTTCTGTGCTGTTGCCTGTGATGTTCTCATAAGCAGGCTAAGAAAACTGGAGATAAAACTCAAGTAGAGAGGAGGTAAACCTGGGTGGAACAGAGCATTGGGAGTAGTTACTGAGTGGCTGCTGTTGGAAAGAAAAGGTTTTTGGAGAGGATTTCTTAGAGTAATACTACTTGGTATTTTCGCTAATGACTTGAGTGGTAGATGGGAGAGGAGCACTAATCAAATTTGGAGACAGCTGAAGATGGGAGGCTTTGCCTGTGGATATAGGGGGCAGGGTTAATATTCCACAGGAGTCAGGAAAAACAATCTGAAGAAAGTAAAATGCAGTTCAGTAATAACTGAGTTCAGCATCTAGGCAGGAATAACAAACCCTGCAGATAGGGAATGAGAAGTGACGAGGTAGCAATTCTGCATGGAGTGATCTTGAGGTTTTAATGGGTTACAGGCTGAGCCTAAATCAGCCACATCATGGTATAATGAAAGAGGCAGACAGGCTGGCAGGGCTGAGGTGCTGACAGAAACATGTTCTGTGAGGCTTGTGAAGTTAACTCCTTTTGGTTTATGATTTTGGTCACTTTTTGAAACACTCGACTCCAGTTTGGAGTCCATAGGAGGGAAGGGAGAATGGTCAGAGCCCTAGAATTCTAGCTTATGAGGAAAGATTTACAAAATTTAAATTGCTTAGTCTGGAAGATAATTTATACTGCAGGACATTCTAGCTCTTTTTTTTCCCCTCTCACTTGCTCTTCTTTGCTGCAGCTCAGGAGGACAGTGCCTAGCTGTTTAATTATTCCAGCTGGGAAAATAGTAAATTATTTCCTTCTATGAATTACTTACATTCCTGGGAGAACAGGTTCCTGTCTAATATTTCTGGCATCCTACCATTTGCCCACAGAGGGGAATGTTGCAGGGACCTGTCCTGGCAGGTCTGTTGAACCAGCAGTTAAGAGTTTGCAGGGCAGGGATACCTACCCATTCCAGGAGTAAAGTAAGGGCTAGGTGTGGAAGTTGTAAGCTGACACTAGATGAGCTCCTTTGAGAGGCTCTAACAAACTGGTGAGGCAGCAGTACAGAGGGAAACAAATTGGGTTAAAATGACAGCATGTTTAGCTTCATTACATGACTCTGATGGAACCTCACCCTCTATGCTTCATTCATTTCTGAGCACTTCACCAACAGAAAGATAATAATGCTCTGGATTGCAGTAGCCCTGTCTCATCCAAACATCTTAAAATGATTTTACATACATTTACTAAGCCTCAAAAGGCACTGCTGAGATTTGTAAAAGCTACACAGGGATCACTGTACTAACCACAAGTTTAGCAGCATTTGACAGGGCACAAAGATTGGAGGTTTCATTTGAAAACGTAGGGAATTTATGTAAGAGACATATGGTGAACTTATGTATTATTATTTTGTTTATATAATGCAGAAAGGAAACTTTGTTGTTCTTTGGCCAACTCTAAGTTCCTGCATGCTGAATGAAATAAAGATTGTATGTTCTGGCAGAGTTGTTTGGAATATGGATAGAGTTTGGAGCAACCTGGTCTAGTGGAAGTTGTCCCTGCTCATGGCAGGGGGTTGGAACTGGATGGTCTTGAAGGCCCTTTCAACCCAAACCATTCTCTAATTCCATGTGGGCTCTTTTAATTGCTATTTGAAGGAAGAATAGTGAATTATAGGCCACTGGGGAAGGGATGTTTGCAAGAAACCAGCAAGCACCACACTATGGGTTATAGTGAGGGGTCTCAGCTCTCTTGGCATGGTGGAATTATCTCATGTGTGACCAGGAGACTTAGCTGCACAAGAAGGATGCAAAAAAATAGGCAGTATTGTACAGGATTTAATCAATTTTAAAGGAAACAACAAAACCCCAGGATGTTTGTCTGTGGAGTGGGGGGCCAGTTAGGGAAGTAGCAGAGGAGCTGGATGTGATTAAGGGAGCATGACTGGGATTGATGTTTGAATCGTGGCAGAAGAGTTAATTTTTGCCCTAATCTTATTAAAAGTGGCATAATCTTTGATAAATAGAATTGGCCAAGCCTTTGGCTTTAGTTTAATACAAGCAGCATCCTGTTGTTAGCACCACGTTAGGGCATTGATTCCATAGTGACTCAGAAGGAAGAGCAGCACCTCACAGCTCTGGTTCTGAACCATGGAATGATTTGGGTTGGAAGGGACCTTAAAGATCACCTAGTTCCAACCCCCTGGCATGGGCAGGGACACCTTCCACTAGCTCAGGTTGCTCATTCTGTGCTGATTTACTAGTAGGCTCCTACTGAAGGTTTCTCAGTCTTGTAGAGCCCTGAGAACTCTCATCCTGCTTTCAAATCCTAACAAACAAAGAATTCCCTTGGGAAGATGTGGCACTGGCCATACTCACAGATGTACCAGAGGAGGATTTTATTTGTACCTCTGGCTTCATCTGCATTATCTCCATAATTAATCTCTTTGTCTTTTGAGCTAATGATTTTTGAGGTGCAGGAGAGCAGAGAGAGGTGTGTTTGACCCAAATTGTAAAGCTTGGGCTGTCTGAGGGACAATAGAGGGCATGGCCACCAACTGCAAAGCCTGGGAAATCTGCTGGGAAATCATCACCACTTACTGTGCTATGGTTTATGGACACTGATCTACCAACTGCTGCTTCACCTGTGCCACATCCAAACCAACACTTTTCCTTGCTTTCCAGTGGGCATAGTCAGAAAGAGCCAACTCCAAAGCTCCTGCAGGGGTGAGACATAAACTGCTGGAATATTTTGCATCTGTAATTGTTTTATAAGCAGGACAGAGCAGTACATGTAAAGATTCTTCATTATAACCTCCAGTGCTTTGAGCCCCTACTTCTTAAAGGCTAAATACATGTGGGATCTTTTTGTTAATTTTTATTTTGTTTGGGTTTATTTGCAACTTTATTGCCTTTTCAGATTTATTACAGGGAGTAATGCAGAGCTTCTGCCTTCAAACCTAGCTGTGATCACTTTGGGCTGTCACCAAAGGATCCTTTTGATGCCAACATGAATCAGTTATCAATACTTTTTTCAGGGCTTGGAAATTTCTGTTTCAGATATTTTGGAGGGATATCACTATCTCCCTGTGCTTGGTCATTTAAGAGCCTATGAAATAGGTGGTGGGAGTGATTTACTGATTGAAAGTAGTCCTGCATGAAACCACTTCTGTAAATTTCTGGAGTTTTGTGGCCAAAAATATTAGAATATTGTTGTTGTGGTTAATGTTTAGTTTCTAGAAATAGTAAATAATTATGTTTTCTTTTAATTTCTGCCTTTACAACATAGATACTCTAAAAGGACATAGTGCATTTTCTAATGTTGTTTTTTCTCATTAGCCCCTTCAAAAACTGTACATGAGCTGCAAACTGTTCTCCTAAAAAGCAGTAATGCTTGTTTACAAGGGATGGAGCAGAAAGACTTTGCTCCAAGGAGATGAAACTTCCCTCTCTCTATGCTTTCCTTGTTCAGGTCAATGTTTTGCAGTAGTAGCAAGTGTCTTCATGTGTTCCTGGCAGGTCCCTGTGTTACACCTACCACAGTGGCATAGAGATACTTCCATTTACTCCACAGAGTACTCAGCTGACTCCTCTCTCAGTAACTGACACGTGGCTCCAGTTCTATCCAGGAACACATCAATATTTACTAGTATCCGTGTTCATGTACAATTTACAACTTTCTCACACTAGTGTAGATGCTCAGATTACCAGGATATGCTCCTTTATTTCACTTACATTAATCCTACTTCTACCTGGGTCCATCTCCCCTCACTGGGCTGTAAGATAAACAATCTGCTTTAGTTGTATATTTTCTTGGCTGCATATACCATACAGGACATCATTCCCTGGCTGACAGCAAACTACACAACCCTTTACTCCTTAAGAAATATGCTCTAAATATTCAGTATTTTTTGTTCTTATATGCTCATAATTCGTTATTAAAATATATATACACATTTTCAGCCTAAAACTCGTCCAGTTCAACATAGCTCATGTAAAATTCAAGTGAGAAACATATGATTCTGATGAACTAAACTGAAACATTTATGGAATAAAGTCTAATTCCCCAAGATTTAATCTGCTCGTTCAGTGAATTTGACAGGAGGGTCAAGAGTTGACTGACAGCTGGTTGTTATTTATAGGTTTGGTAATTATTGTATTTGTAACACAAACAGTTCTTTTCTTGCTGGAAATCTAACAGTCAGAAACTAAGAAGTGAAAAGAAAGTGATAAATTTCCTGTGCATATAAAGAAATAAGAAGCAAGTTTCTATTTGTAGGGCTCTAAATTCAGTCATTCCTGCAGTTAACACATCCTGGCTTCTCTCTGGATGGCACCTCAGTCACCTTTCAGTACAGGAATAATCTAAACAAAGTTTTCATCCACTGCTCCAAAACACACCAGGCAAAACACCAGATTTAAAACAGAGACCATAGTAAAACCAAGTTTGGTTTCAAAATACAGAACTTCCCAAGTCTTTGATTTGCCATTGGAAAAGTTTGAAATAAATCTAGGAAGAATCAATGAAACATGAGACATTCCAATTATTTAGAGAGACTTTTCTTGCTTTGGCTTTCTGTTATTTAATTCCCCTGTTGGTTTTTCCCCCAGTTAATGGTAAACACTTCCAGCCTCTATAGAATTATGGAACAGAGAGTAGCTTAGATTAAACTGATCTACACCCAAGACAAGAAAAGCTGTATTTTTTTTTTCTTTTGAGAAATCACCTACAACCTTCATTTCTCCCAGTATCAATGGATCTGTTAACTCACCTGGTGTTTCCTTGGCTCCTTCTCCTGCTACTCCTCACTCACAGCTGATAAACACCTATAGGAGGTGCCGAGGAACGGGATGGAGGTGCTGACCTTCCCCTTCCCTCAGCCTGAAGTTCTTCAAAGTCAGCCTCAGGGACTTCACATTAAATAGATGAGCCAAGGTAAGAGAGCTCTGCTCCCCCTTCCGTTTGGCTTTCACGGCTGAGTTCTAAAAAGCTGTATGAAGTTGTCAGAGGTTTCCTCTTACCTTTTTACTGAAGCAAAACGGCGTGTTGCTCCTCCAGGACAGGATTAGGTCATTCAAACAGCCCTGCAGAGAGAGTGGAGGCTCAGCGGTACAGAGTCTCCAAAGGCTGGAAAGATCTGATCTTACATCAGGTGAGAGAAGGCAGCTGGCTAGGCAAGCCAATAATTATGATATCAGCTCTTGTTCGCCTCAGGCAGTCCTACATTTAATAAGAATACAAATATGACTAAGCTGCATTTTTTTTCCTTGTTCTCTTGGTAATTCTTCAGAGAAGTTGGGCAGGTATTGAGCTCTAACTGTCTGGAAAGAGAGTGTTCCCTCTCCACCTCTGTGTTTCCCTTTTGAGTTCAAATACCCATCTGTTGCTGTGTTTTGCAAACCTATT
>NW_008669848.1:11834-22114 GCF_000695815.1 Acanthisitta chloris | reverse complement strand
TTTGTCAGAGGATCAGAAAGCATTCAGCTACCAGAAATAGGTGTCTTCCTTGCATTTGTTCAGTCTGAACTCAGCATGGAGAGGAACCATGGCTCCACATTGGAATGCCAAAACATCTTGCACTAAGTGTCAGAGGAACACCACAAGACCAGTATACCCAAGATAATATTCCTTCCCAAGACCAGAGTGCCTTAGCACAGCCACAAAACCAGGACTATATCGGAGGAATGAGTTTGAGAGGGTATCTATGTGTATATATATTTAAGTGGAGAGTGTAGGACTATATCGGAGGAATGAGTTTGAGGGGGTATCTATGTGTATATACATTTAAGTGGAGAGTGTTTTGTGTGCAGATCTGTAAAGAGGAACATGAGTTGAAATGTGCAGTCGCAGGAATATGTATTTCTGCTGCCCTTACCTGGCTTTGTGCACACTCTAGTCCCCTGCACAAACCTGATCACACCTACTGTAATAATACTCACCTACCTCATAGGGTGTTGTGAGGATTAATTAATGTTTGTAAAGTGCTTTGAAGATGAAAAGCCTTGAATGAGTGCTAAATATAATTATCGTCGTTCCACAAAGCAGCAGAAACATCTTTGCGGCCCCCAGGTCATTGTATAGGTACACCCATGTTTATCTCCCACAATTATGGGGAGATACTGAACAAGGGCTTGAAACTTTGATAAAAACACGTTCTCTGCTCTGGAGGACGTATTAATATTCATGTTAAGTTCATGCTATTCATGAAGTGTTT
The DNA here is from genome assembly GCF_000695815.1 of Acanthisitta chloris. Lineage (NCBI taxonomy): Eukaryota > Metazoa > Chordata > Aves > Passeriformes > Acanthisittidae > Acanthisitta > Acanthisitta chloris. The sequence goes on along the minus strand of NW_008669848.1, from coordinate 21,357 downwards.
TTGTGATACCTGTTGCAGAATAATTTACACTGATTTGGGAGAGATCTACAGCATCCACATGCCATGATAAAAGAGCTGGTGGAGGGAAATCCATGTTTTCACATCTGAGGAATTATTTCCTATCAAGAGTTTGCCAGTTTGATGTTACTAAATCTCTCAGGGACTTCTGATTCTAGGAATGGAGGCTTTGTGGATTTATCTGCTGGATCTTGTAGAGATGTGGGCATGGAGTGTTGGTGGATATGCTCTTTCCTGTCTGGAAGATCTCAAAGATAGTGTTGGATAATTACTTGTCCTTTCCAAGGACTTTCACGTTTGATGTTCCTCAGAGTTATATGTCAAATGCTGTCAGGGAAGGTTCTGAGATGATTTGGACTGCACTTGACATCTTGACTTAATTATTGCTAAATTCTGCACTACTCTTAATTTACAGTTCTTACTGTGATGGCTGAGACAGACAAATCTGAGATGGTTTTATGTCAATAACTTCAGTACTAACTGCAACAGCCCAGAATCAAAGTTGGCTAATGGCCTGACTATCACCTCAGGCTCTTGGGATCCAACCTGCTGCAGCCAGGCAGTTCCTGGTCCCTAAATTGGATCTTTTAGCATTAACTTGTTGGGTGTGTTGACTTGAGGTGGCGTCACAGGTCGATTGCAGTGCAGAGATAAGAGCCTGAATGAAAGTGAACCACTGCCTGGCAAGCATCATCTTTCCTGGGATAACTATCAGGAGGAAATACCTAGAGGAAAAGGGGTGTCAGAATTTGCTGCAGATCTTCCTGTTTCTTACCAACATTTTTCACAGCCTTCTACCAACATCCATTCTTGTAGACATAAGGAGCTCAGCCCACTTAGCAGCACAGCTTTGGGAGGTTTTCCTTTTGAGTGGCAAAGAGTTTTGAAGGATTTCAATTCACTTTTGTATTTTTTACCTGAGTTTTGTTCAACTGAAACAGTTTGTTCCTCAGGAGATGAAACCACATGCCACAAGCAAAGAAGAGAAGAGATCAAGGGGTTTGCATCAGAACACCTTTGGTTTTGTCAGATCCAGACTAGACTATTGTAATGTGATAACTTTATATCTCTCCTTGGTCTGGGCTTTTATTGAAAGACTGAGGTGTTGATTTGGTGAACTGGCAACTATGCTGAACTATTAAATTCTGTTCCCTAATCTGATATTTAATTTTGAGGGAGAAAAAAAATTAAGATTGCAACCATCAAAGTTGCAAAGTTAGTTTTCAAAATGCAAGTCAGTAGATCCAATTCAGTCATGTCTGACCGAGTCTGTAGTTTGAAGTAATAATGTCAACAGGTGGAAATGGTTCCTGTCTACTTCCACCAGGACTCAGCTGCCCAGTGAAGGTGACCAAAGTGGCAGTGCTATTTGGTATTTTCATACAGGCAGCACTAGAGAGGGAGGAGAAATGTCAGTGTACCTAACTGACAAGGCATGAGGTCCTTGTGGTATGTCCAGGATGAGTATCTCAAGAGCTTATTTCCCTGTTTGTTTCCCTCACTCCCGGAGAGTCATCCTGCATGATCTGCTTTGTTTTGACATCTTGAGTATATGAAATTATTTTCTAATAGAAGTTGGAAAAATTTTATTATCTTCATGTTCCACAGTTTGATCCTTGTCTCAAAAGTTTTTCCCTGGAATAGTGTTTCCCAAAGCAAAGCTCTAGAACTGGATAAGCTGAGCTCAAAGGTGAACATAACACTTTATGTCCAATTCAGAATGATCAATTTTAACATTAAATGTTCTTTGTTTGCCTAACATGGAAACCACTGCTGTCCTATGTGATGGGCAAAAACAATCTTGTTGATCTGGAAATTTGTCAGTGAGGAGTTCTCCCTATGAACTTACCTCATTTTTTTTTTTTTTGCCCAGCCAAAGCATAAATTCATTCCTTTGATAAAATATTCTGATTTAATTTAGTAGTGGGATAATTGCTTATTTTTAATACATTGTTTATATTTTATTATGCAGTGATGGCAGCAGTATTTGTTATCATAAATAGCTTTGTAGGCTTACAATTTTTGTAGCCTAACATTTGGATGATATGCTTACAAAATGACTTAAGACGTAATCTAACCAGCTATTCTGCCACCATTAAATAGGAAAAGTGGCCTAGCATCTCTCCCTTGGGATCACCTGAGGGAAGACACACCTGGGTGTAACTTAACCGTCTGCTGTGCTGCCTTTAAATAGTAGTCAGGGTTTGCTTTTTATCTTCCGAGATATCCCTAGGGAATACACACCTTGGTTTAACCTACATACACTTCAGTCCATTTTTGTCCCTCAGAAGTAATCACAAGTGCATTTATCTGGTAGTTTAATGTGTCTAGAAAAACACATTGGTAAACTGAACTTAGCAAGGTCAGCAGTCCAAATATTTCATAAAATCACAGGATGGTTTAGGTTGGAAGAACCTTAAGGTCCATCTCATTCCACCCTCTGCCCTGGGCAGGGACACCTTACTCTAGACCAGGTTGCTCTAAGCCCTATCTAACCTGGCCTTTGAATACTTTCAGGGATTTAAGAGTATAATTCTTACTCCCTTCTGAGCCTCTTCTTTTGGCAAAAGACAAAGTGTTTTGCCCTGTTGTTGTTGTAGCTTAGAGGAGCTGTGAGCTTCAGCGTTGGAAGACTGAAGGATAAAATTCACTGGGGAGATCTGAATTAAAACCTTCCAATCTGACACACCCATGAGATGCTCTTTTGTTGGCATTTGCAGAACTTTCAGTTTGTTAATTGTTTAATCTAAAATTAGAATACAAAGAGCCCTCATTAGACATGAAATATCATTTTCTGACCAGTGATTTCGTGTTGCCCATAAAACACAGCATTGGGAGCAATGTGACAGCTACCATAAACTGTTATTTTGTTATTTTGGAAATGAAGATGAGCTCAAGACATGGTGTTAGACTTGACTCTGTGCCCTTCTGCTCTAGGTGAAAGTCAGGTAGGTGATCTAGACACTTGTTATAGTCATTGTGTGGTCTAGCAATAGGGTTTGCTTTGCCTTTTTGACGTGGCTGCTATTAGAATGCAACTTTCAATGCAGGAGGGAAATAATTTAAGAGAGAGAGAGATTGGGCTAATAACTGGGAGTAATAATCTTTGGTTCTCCTCACAGGCTGATTTTTGTCTTGTGCTTAGTTATTCGTTTCTTATAACTATTTGGTATCATATCCACATTCGAGGAAACTCCATCATTCTAGGATAGCTGGAGCTGGATCCTTCTCCTGTCCTCAGGGAGGAATGCTCATTCCTCCTTGGAGCTGATCACTGTATACATGTAAAGTTTCAGACCTTGGAATCAAGTTGGAATGTCCTGTAACATACCATAAACTGTCTTCTCACAGAACCCAGTTCATGAAGAGTTGACAGTATTCTGTCAGCTTTCCCTTTCTTGTTGACACAGCACTTCAGAAAAAGTCTTCTGTGACTTTTATTCCCTTATTTTGTTGTTTTGTTACAAGGTTAACAGAAAGGGAGCGAGCTTTCCTAGCCTGCAGCTGCTGGATAAGTGGTAGGTTGGCAGGCTGTCTTTGTTTGTTTGGTCTGATGGCTTCAGCATTGTTGGCTGCCAGGCTGTTTCTAACATCACAGAGTTGTGCAGTGCAAGGCTAGTGGGGGAGTTTTGGTGGTATGACAATAGAAGGAGAAAGTCTACCTTACATCAGCTTCCAGAGCATGGGAATTTGACGAATGTCAAAGTCAAGGAAGTAGAATCATAGAATTATAGAATTTAAGGGTTGGAATGGACCTTAGAGATCATCTAGTCCCAACCCCCTGCCCTGGGCAGGGACACCTCCTCACCAGATCAGGTTGCTCAAGGCTCATCCAGCCTGGCCTTGAACACTGCCAGGGTTGGGGCAGCCACCACATCCCTGGGCAACCTGTGCCAGTGTCTCACCACACTTAGAGTGAAAGTCGTTTTCCTCACATCCAACCTAGACTTTCCCTCCTTCAGTTTGAACCCATTACCCCTTGTCCTGTCAATGCAGTTCCTAACACAGAGTCCCTCTCTGGCTCCTTGTAGGCCCTTCAGATATTGAAAAGTTGCTCTGAGGTCTCCACACAGTCTTCTCTTCTCCAGGCTGAACTGCCTCAACTTCCTCAGCCTGTCCTCATAGGGGAGATGCTCCAGTCCTCTTATCAACCTTGTAGCCCTTCTCTGGACTTGCTCCAACATTTCCATGTCCTCTTTATGTTGAGGACACCCAGAACTGTGTGCAGTATTCCAGGTGGGTCTCACAAGAGCAGAGTAGATGGGAAGAATCACCTCTTTTGACCTGAAGCGTGTGGCCAATGTCAGAAGACAAATGACTGAATCCCAGCAGTGCTATTGATATTGGAGAGGGAGGAACAGTTGGCTGATCCTCTGTCTAGTCACCTCCAACTGTTCTATCTAAACAGGACTTTCTAAGGGTCAGACCACACGAGATTCAAAGGAGAATGCTGTTGCATTCTGGTTTTAAGGCCCTGAGGGACTGTGGGAGTTTGAAGAACATGTGGATCTACAAGTGAGACCTTTGAACCTTATGAGTCTTCCCAACCCAATGCTGTCACACTCATGACTCTGAATATGTTATGCAGGTTTGGCCACTTAGTGCTAAGGCATGAGCAGGGAAATGATTACTTCATACTGCTGCTTCTAAGCCTTGCTGCCTACTTTTATTTTCCATGATTTTAAGCTGCGTGGTGGTTTAAAAGGTGTTGAATAACCCATAGCTGCCCCCAGTAGGGTACATCTTTGAGTTCTTGGGCTAGGTGAAACACATTGTATTCTCACACTGTACCTTTACAGCAGCTGAAGAGAACCTGATTTGAATTGTTGGAACATCTCTCCACATTCTCAGCTTGGAGAACCTCCTCTATCTCTTTCAAAAAGACTTAGGGATTTTCTAACAAGTGGAATAGTGCTTTGGCACTTGCCTTGCTTACCCTATTTTCCCTAGGAGTAGAGGAATGCTTCAGCTAGAGATAAAACACTACACATTCTCAGTGCCACAACCTTTAACCAGGTTTCTAGCCAGTTAGTGACATGATTGGTTCCAAACAGGATGATTAATATTTAGCTAACTAGAAGGCAGCTAACAGTGTTTTACTCCTGCCAGAGGCTTAGGCTAGCACATGATTATCTTCTTATAACTGGCTTGGCAGAAACGTGTGTGTGTTTGTTTGGTGTTTTCTTTTTTTTTTTTCCTTAGCCCCTTAACCATGTCTAATAACCAGTACAACTGGTCTGTCTTCTTTCTTTCTTGGAGTGTGCTTGGATGTTCCTAACTGCAGTGCTCCATAAGCAGCCAATGCCAATACATGCACACCCTTTTAGCTTTTCTCCACTTCCATCGATTTTGGGGGAACATTTACTTCAAGTTCTTCAAAATTAGCCAACAATATTAATAGGAGAAATACAGATGCATCGAGAGGATTAGTAGAGTTGTATTGTAGAAAAATTGGTTTAGGGATACAACTCAAATTTGATTCTTGAATTACAGAATCACAGAATGGTTAGGGTTGGAAGGAACCTGGAAGACCATCGAGTTCCAACTCCCTGTGATGGGCAGGGACACCTTCCACTAGACCAGGTTGAAATGTGAGTTTCTTATGAGTTCAGTATGAGAACATAAATATATTTGCAGGATTTACAGGTAAAGCTGACAGGTGCTTACTATCACCCCTCCAAGGTGTTCTCTCAAATTCTACCAGCTATTATTGCATTGCTTTTAAAACAGAAAGAAAAAGTGGGAAAGGTTGACCTGGAACATTGAAAAGGGTTGGCATACTTGGGTTTTCCTAACCACTTATAATGCAAACACAACCTGGGATGAATTATTTGACACAGAGTAGAGCACTGCTTGGATTTGGGGGCATAAGCAGCATATTCAGCTCTAATCAGGTTCTGAGCACACAGCTCCTGTGTGCAAGACTGCAGAGCCATCAGGTTAGTAATCAGGGCTATGTGAGAGAGGTGCCCCCCATCCTGCCCAAACCATTCCCCCATCTTGCTTGGACAATCCTTCCTTCATCTTCATCTTCACCTTCACCCACAATAGTGGAAAACAGAAAACCTTGTGCTTCTGCAAACAACTGCTGAAATCATCCCAGAGGTATTATCTTAGAAACGAGAAAATGATTCAATGAAAGAAGGAATGAATCACGTAAATACTCAGTGTTGTACCTCAGCAATGTCCCTCCCTTCTTAGTACAAAGCAAAGAACAAAAGCAGGCTGCTGCCTGGCATGGGCCCCTCCTAGATGACTTACTGGGACTGTGAAATCATCAGAAGCCTCAGAAAGAAGTGCTTATGTAGCATTTATGACTTGATTTTCTTCTCTTCAGTTCTCTGTAAGCATGGAGCTAGTGGCTGTGTTCTCTTGACATGTAGTCTAGAAGATGGATGAGGTAGGGCATGGGCTGAAGCAGATGTTGCACGGGCACAGATTTCTGGATGGTTTTCACATTTTAGCAACATTTTTAGAGATAAAACATATTGCATGGAAGAGGGGCATAAACATTCTAAGGTTGTGAAGATCTGAAACCACATTTTTATTGCTGAGGGTGATTTTAAACACTCTCTTAGAAACCAAGCCATGTGAAATCGTGTGGTCTGTTCAAATGAAGAGTTATAATGGGAGGTAAAAGTCTTGAGCAGGCTGTTCCTATCTGGTAGGCAAACCAAGATTGCTTTAGCACTTAGAGGAGCTGCAGTGAGAAGGAAATATTGATCTCAGATGGCCAGATTTAAAATGAAATGTGTGAGATACAAGTCAGAGTGACCTGCTGGAGAAGGGATTTGCTGCACAGTGTGTTATGAGAGATCCCAGTTATTTTATGCAAGGTCATTGTACAAAAGATGAAAAGAATTAAGGAGGATAAAAAAGGAGTAATTGCAACCCTGAGGTTTTCATTCTGAATTCAGTTAAAAATGTTTCAGCTTAAACAAGTGTTGTGAGTTCCTGTGATTCTCCAAAGGCTCCAGTCTGTAAGGCTCCATAGGAAGCAACAGGGTCAGTTTACCCTCGTCAACTCTTTGTAAGTCCTTAGTTTGAGTGGTTTGCTCAGTAAAATGGGATTTCTCTGCAGCAACTCAGTGTTGCTCAAATGTCTTCGTCAGTGGTTTTTTTGTCGTTCTCATTTTCCTCCTCTCCTGTTTTTCTGCACAGTGAGCTTTTCACTCTGGCTCTTGTGACATCAGTGGCGAATGTCTGTGAGGAATTGCCTCAGGCCAGTGTGACTTTCAAAGGATAAGACAATTTGTTCCCTTGCCAATGAACAGTTTATTACATTTCTAATTATTGTTATTAGTCTGGCAGGTGGTGCCATGCATGATATTTTTACAACTGCCAAAGATGCAGGTACTTCTTTCATGACAAAAAAGAACCTGAGTAAGATTTAAAGGAAAACCAGGTGCTCTGCTGTAGTTTGGCTTGGATAAATCTTTGTGCTAAGGTGGTGTACATGTCATCTAGTTACTTTTAAATCTTAAGTTGAAATATTCTGATTCCTGAAAGATTTTGCTGTGAGACCTATTGTAATTAGAGTGTGTTAGCAGCCCAGGTTAGATATGGAGGTTTCCCTCCCTCCCTCTCAAGTTCTTTCCTCTAATCTTTATTACTCTACTTGTTGTGTAAATTAAAGACTCATCATATTTATAAACTCTGACTTCACGTTAATAACTGCCTAAGAATACTAAATATCCCTTTCCCAATGAAGATCTGAGTTCCTAAACGTAAAGACTTTACTTTCTCTGGTCTGTAGGGTTGTACGCACTCAGATTAAAGAAATAAAAATGATATAAATAATATGTGCTAATGCAAGACATTACCATTCTTCTTGAACAGCCCAGTCCAGTTCCACCCACTGCTCCCTGTACAGAGCAGTTGATAAATCTTTGAGCAACCTGGTCTAGTGGGAAGTGTCCCTGCCCATGACACAGGGGCCAGCACAGCCCAACTGGAGAAAGTTAGAAGGGACAAAGTCCAGCAGGAACTTAATCAGTAAAAGACAATAAAAATGTTTCTATAAATACATCAGCAACAAAAGAAGAGCCAAGGAGAATCTCCATCCTTTATTGGGTGTGGGTGGAAGCATGATCACAAAGGGTGAGGGAATGACTTCTTTGCCTCAGTCTTTAACAGCAAGACCAGTTGTTTCTGTGGTACCTAACCCCCTGAGCTGAAGACAGAGATGGGGAGCAGAATAAAGCTCTCATATTCCAAAGGGAAGAGATCAGTAAACTGTTACACCACTTAGATTTGCACAAGACCATTGGACCGGAAGGGATCCACCCAAGGATATTGAGGGAGCTGGTGGAAGTGCTTGCCAAGCCACTTTCCATATTGACCAGCAATCCTGGCTAACTGGAGAGGTCCCAGCTGACTGGAGGTTTGTAAATATGGCAACCATCTGCAAGAAGGGTCAGAAGGGGAATCCAGGAAGCTACAGGCCTGTGAGCTCAGCCTTGGTGCCAGGGCAGGTTATGGAACAGATCACCTGGCATACCATCCTGTGGCACGTACGGAACAGCCGGGTGACCACACGCAGTTGGCACAGCTTTATGAAAGGCAGGTCCTGCCTGACCAACCTGATCTCTTTCTATGACAGGGTGAGTGACCCGCTTAGTGGATGAGGGAAAGGCTGTGGATGTTGTCTGCCTGGACTTTAGTAAAGGCCTTGACACCATTTCCCACAGGATTCTGCTGGAGAAACCAACTTCTCATGGCTTGGATGGGTGCACTGTTGTCTGGCTGGAGCCCAGAGAATGGTGGTGAATGGAGTTACACCCAGCTGGCTACTGGTCATCAGTGGTGTTCCCCAGGGCTCAGTACTGGGGCCAGTCCTGTTTAATATCTTTATCAATGGTCTGGTTGTGGGGATTGAGGGCAGCCTCAGTAAGACTGGGTGTCAGGAAAAGTATCTTCACTGAAAGGGTCATCAAGCCCTGGCACAGCTGCCCAGGGCAGTGGTGGAGTCACCATCCCTGGAGGGATTTAAAAGATGTGTAGATGTGGCACTTGGAGATGTGGTTAGTGGTGGCCTTGGTAGTGTTAGGGTAACGGTTGGACTTGATGGTCTTAGAGGTCTTTACCAACCTAAACAATTCTGTGTTTCTATGTTTGGTCTCATGGAATCAGCATTGCAATAGCAGCTACTTTGTTCTTACTCATGTGGCTGCTGCCTCAACAAACATGAAGCATCTTTCTCTGCCACTCTCATGACACAAAGACACTTGTTCTTGTGACAGGACAAGTTTCCTTAATACCACATTTATGTCCCATAAAAATGGGACATAAACTGTCAGAACCAGGAAATTAGGTGTTGTGTCCTGTAAGAATACTGAATTGATGTAATTATTTAGCACAAGATTTAGTGTTTTTGTCTGTCTGTGACTTGGAGGAACTGCAGCTGTGCTAGGATGGGTTGAGGATTTGGCTGACTTAAGTATGCACCCGCCAGGGCTCCAGGTAAGAACAGATCTTGCTGGAGCAGAGAGCATGGGCATGTTTT
>NW_008669848.1:10982-11811 GCF_000695815.1 Acanthisitta chloris | reverse complement strand
GGTACAGTAGGCCAACAGTGGCACTGAGTCAAAATAGTGGCTAGAAAGATAATACAGACCTGACTGCACCTGGTGCAGAGGAAAATAAAGATGTCAGTCCCCTCCCCTTTCCCCATCACTTGTCTCATATTTCTGAGATACAGGTGTGTGGTTACTGTGTAAACAGAACAAAGAGTTTTCTTCTAGGCTAATAAGCTGGTTTTTTTTTTCCTTATAGTATCTCTGCCAAAATATAGAAATGTAGTGTATGAACTCCTGCACTTCCACACCCCTTGGTGCTCACTGGGGAGAAAGTCTCTGGAGTCATGATGCAGTCAGAAACTGCCTCTCTGGCAGCTCCACTTCAGTCTCCTCTGAATAAATGACAGAAACTAATTTTTGTCTTGTCCATACACCATGTATTCTATCAACTGCCAGAGCATCTTAAGAGATGCTGCATGAGCATGAAAGTGGAGCTTGTTTTTTTTGTGCCATTTGCTGGTCTTTTGTGGCTATCCACAGTAGCTCTGGCTGTGGTCATTTGCCTTCACTCAGAGGAAAAATCTGGTTGGTCTTCATCCCTAAGTCTCTGAAAGTCAACAGAACTAATTCTCATTGTGTTACTATCTTCTATGGAGCCTGGGTGATAAACATGTAAAACCAGAGGAATTACAGAGGTTATTTCAGATTATTTAGGCACTTCTACTTCTTCAGTTAGCTCTTAATACCACAACACTGCTTGTTTAGGTCCAGGGAGAAAAGCAAAAGCACAGGTGTGAGGAAGCTCACATTGTACAACTGTGTTATCTGCAATGCAGACAAGTGATTTATGGTTACATGTGTAGCAGGA
>NW_008669848.1:0-10951 GCF_000695815.1 Acanthisitta chloris | reverse complement strand
TTGCCAGAGGTAAGAACAAGGAGGAAAATTCAGACTCCCTTTGGGTGACAGACAACTCAAAAGTAAAGAGGATCCTTTTTCAGTTTTCTGGCATGTCTCATCAGGAGAGTCCTAGAGCAAAAAGGGAAATGTGACTTTCCCTTTGCAGTCTACCTGTGCCCCAGAATAACCAGTACTCACTGCCCCAGATCCCCTCCATAGGCAACTGGGAAAACTGGTGCCATAACAGCTAACTGTAACAACACTGGATTCCCCTCCTGCCAAACCTTGCTCGTCTGACTCTGTAATTCCATACTAATCTGGGCATTAGTTTCATGGACAACTCTGACTCTTTCTCCTTTTGCTTTATAGAAAGAAATGAGAAGCTCTGACCAGCAGAATCACTGAAATTGGGTTGTCTTAGGGCTTTCCATTCCCTTCCAAGGAATGGAAAGCTCTAGGTCCCAGCAGCAGTTATTGGGAAAACTTGAAATTGCTCTGCTTCTCAGGGACTGGGCAGGGATCAAGGGAAGTGAGGGAAGTCTTGTAATGCTGCTAGGTTGGCAGGAGAAGCCTTAATGCTAACCTGAAGTTGGCTGAATGATGTAAACCTGAAGCAGAGTAAATTTTTGATGGTTTAGTTGCTTACAGTTAATAATTCAAATGCAATGCCAACTAAAAGTAGTTGTGATTAATGCTGTATCATAGATGCCTCGCACAGGATTACAAGGTCTGAGCCTTGAAGCATTTGCATCTGCTCCAATCTAAATCATTCATTACAATCTGTAAAGGTTGAAACCTTGAATAAGGGTTGAACCTTTGAATGAATCATTCTATTCCCTCTCTATTTTCAAGTTAGTTTGCACCTTGGGTTTTCCCCCCCATTTTTGACAACTTTAGCATATTTTGAGTTCTTTCAGCTGTGCTGCACTTTGAAAGTGTTTCCTTGCTCCATTCCTTCCTTCTTAGCTATTTAAGGGAATTTTCCAAGGAAGGTCAACACCAGACCAGGTGCTTGGCCTGGTCTGGGGACCCTGGGCATGCCCCAGTGCAGTGTCTGCAGCCACTGGATGGCACGTGGAGAGGGAACCTGCACCTCCTCGATGCAACTGGACAGTTTCGGTCTGTTAGTATGATTAAAGGATAAATAATCTTAAATGTTTCCTTAATAGGAGAAAATGCTCAACATTGACAGTGGTGATTAAGTTCTATTAAACAGTTGTTAGTTTGGACACCAGGTGATTAGTACACTCAAACCACTTCATTTCCAGACTTTGGCACCTTGGTCATTACTAATTCAAACCATAAAGTTCAGTGAATCAAGTTGTAAATAGTTTTATAGGTGCCATGTTGGAAAAAAAAATTGGGGGTTGTGAAATGCCTTGATGATTTCAAGCTATGTATTTCTTAAGTCCTAAGTGTTTCTGTTTTCAGTTCTTTGCTTATTCATTATTGCAGAAAGTTTAAACTCTGTTTCTGCCTTTGCAAACACTAAACCCAATGTATTCATTGAGAGCAAAGAGTTGTGTTCCTAGAACAGAAAAGCCAAATGGAGAGAGTTGAAACTTGGCACCAAGATGCACAACAACATGCCATAGTTATCTGAGGGATGAATTTCCTTCAAGGGTACAAGTGGAACTGCTCTTACAGCTCCTGGAGAAAGGTCCATAGTTGTGTACATGCTGCTGACTGTTGGATGAAACACAGGACCTTCACCTTCCTTGGGTTTGTATTTGGATGCTGTGAGGGTGGTGAGACACTGGCACAGGTTGCCCAGGAAGGTTGTGGATGCCCCAACCCTGGCAGTGTTCAAGGCCAGGTTGGATAAAGCCTTGAGCAACCTGCTCTGGTGGGAGGTGTCCCTGCCCAGGGCAGGGGTTGGGACTAGATGATCTCTAAGGTCCATTCCAACCCCTTAACATTCTATGATCCTATAATTTCTGAAAATTATTTTCATCTTTCTGAGAATTATTTTGTGTCCATTTTGGGATAAGGTATCTTTCAACCTTTTTTTTAAATTTATTTTTAATGACAGCCCAGGAATGAAATTGTAAGATGTGGACATATTTCAAGGTTTCAGTTGTCTCCAACAAGACTTCCTTATAGTTCATTTTAATACCTTTTGAGTGACTGGGAGCAAATTTTTGGTTTCTCCAAACCAATTTGAGGATTAGAAAGACATGCTGACTTTATCCTGGTTTGCCTTTCAACTTGTCATGTGTGCTGTTAAGGCTGTTTATGATTTCAGTGACCCTTGCATCACTTACATGCCACTTAACAAATTGCTGTTGAGGTGTTTATGACCAAGTGCCTTTCTCAAATGGAAGCTATTTTCATTACCCTGCTTCAAATTCATCTGCTTTTATGGTTTGGTCATAGAAATGTGTATGTTTAGCAGGGTATGGCTTTCATATTCTCTGGGGTGTTATTCTCTGGGGTGTACATGTATGTGCCTGTAGAATTTGTGTGTGTGTGTGTGTCTGTGTGTGTTTCTGGGCAAGGCAAGGCAAGACAGCACCATAACTCCAGGGAGAATGGAAGAGGTGACTGAGAGTCACCCACTTACTCACTGGCATATACTGTGGGAAACCTGTATTTTGTGGTTTTGTAAAGCACTTGCTTTTTAGACCAGGCAGGCAAAAAAAGGCAAACGTCCCCTTTCTCATTACCAAATTTATCACTTAGAGCTCTTATGTAAAACAAACTCAGTGTCAACTGCGAAACGAGGAGCTGCATTGGAAATCACACCTAAGTACAGCAGGTGCTGAGCTGGCAGTTTCACAGCAGATTGTGAAATTTGATCACACAATGGGAAATAGAGCCACTCCTTGAGGGCAATATCTGGAAACATAATGGGGAACCACCCTTCAGGAGTGATCTGGGTAATAATGGGGCTTAGAAACACTTTCTACCTGCTTTGCTTAGAAAATTATGAAAATTTTTAATAGTGTTACTGGTTTTTGCACAAGCACACTGTATTTAACTGTACCTCAACTGGTCCTGAGCTCAGACACACCCAAGGCAATAAACTGCCCAGTGCCACCATCACTTCAAGGTGGAAACTAGTAATGAAATTTTCAGTTCTCTTCACGTCCTGGTGTTAGTGTTAATTCCTCTCCTCTTCCTCCAGCTTTTCAGCCGTATTTTTCTGCAAGTTGAGCATTTGTACACCTCTTGAGTAACTTTCACTGCATTTATTCTCCTGTGAGGCTCTAAACTTTATGTACTCATCCATGCTAATGACCAAGAAACACCCAGCATTAATGCATTGGCCCCATGACACTCTGTGCTACTTGATGTGTCTCTTCTTTCTTCTTGAGATTGGCATAAAGATTGCACCTGTGCTCCTGCAGGTACTTACACACACCACAGCCTCTGAATAATGTAGACTAATAGAAAAAGACTTCAAAGAACCATAACACAGTTTGAAAGGGCTAGAAGGAGAGGCTGATGGGAAATGTTATAAGGATTCAACCTTTCCTGCTTAGCTAAGCAGTAATTTAGAAGGACATGTAAACTCTGTGCAAGTATTTCAAAGAAAACAAAAAGCAAACAAAAGCTGCACACACTGCCCTGGTGCTGGAGACAAAGAGAAACAGGGAGAGGCTCTCAGCAGATCATCTGCTGCAGTTGGGCAGTTTTAGGTCCTCAGATACAGGGTGAGCAGGGGAGTGAAAATATTTAGGCAGATTTGGATGTTATTTGATAGAGGTAAATGTAGAGAGAAAGGTGAGTGGTTTAGAAGTGACCTGAACAAGTCATTATGTGATTGAAATCAATTACCCAGGAGCTCATTAGCTACAGAGAATAAATGCCTGTACTTCTTGTGCTGTGGATATTCTGTTGGATCCCTATCACACATCAAATCAAAACATTCTCTGTCAAAGCCACTGAAGGGTTAACAAACACCAGACTGTTCTTTTCCAGACAGTGACTTCCTAGAGCAAATGTGCTGCTCAGGCCAGTGAAACCATCAGTGCAGAGGGATCAGTGCCCAGCAGAGATCAGAATTGCCTGCACACTTGGAACTGGAAAGAAACTGCTGCAGGTCAGTGAATTCTGACATTTTATAAGTCAAATGTGCCCTGGATGCTGTCCTGGTCTCCTAGGAATTGGGATAGAGAAAGAAAGAAGAAAGATTTTGAAGAACACATATGATTTTAGTGTGAAAATCCCTGATGTTCACTCCCTTTGTACCTATATGGGAATCCCACCAGAGTGAGATTTCAACAATGCAACACATTTTGTGCAAAGTTTAGACAAGCAATGCCAGAGCAAAGATTTCAGTGCCAACTTCAGAGCCACAGGTTTAATAACTGCTCTGTCTGAGCCTAACCTCAGTTATGGTAGAAAGATTGTTTTGGCAAAGTGTCTTTGGATGTTCCATTGGCTTTGTCAGTTTGCTCATTAGGAGTTTATGTGCTCCTGGAAGTCAGTTCCAGCAGAATAGGGATTAAATATTTAACAGCATTCCAGGCTTTTTAAAAGGAAAAATCTTGGGTTTAACATTCCAAGAAAATCAGAGTCATAATAATAATAAAGTAATTACTACTTTAAAGATAAGAGAAAATCAATTATGCTGATTTCTCTGATTATTTAAAGATGTTTTAAGTAAGCAAACAGACAAGCAGCTGATACCTGGAAGAGAGAAACAGTGATGTAGAATAAAAAAACCTCCAGAACATGGGAGTACATTAAAAAAATCTTTAATTCAATCATATATATTTTATGATACATAGAATCTCTCCTCTAGAGAACATTTCTGGTCTTTTACCATGACCTTGCAGGCTGTAATCTTACATAAATAACAATAGGGCAGATGTTTTTGGGGAAAAAATAGTATTTTATGGTCATAGCAAAGGGATTGCAAATAAATACATTCCAAAGCAATAGAACAGGCTGATAGGATGTGATTTACCTATAGCCACACACCTCCTGTCAGTGCCCACAGAGTATATAACAATCATGTACAGTTTGAACATATACACATGTACAGGTGAATGGTCATGTTAGTTGTGACAAGACACAGATCTGTGCATGGACTCAGGAATTCAGAGTCTCTCTCCTTCCTTTTATACACACACACACTGCTCTCTTCATCCTTGCTGCAGATTTCAGACTTCACAGGTGGAGTGGAAAAGCACTTGGGGAAAACACCCCTGTAGAGACAGGAAATCTAAAGGTCCCTGGGACAGCTGAAAAGCCAAAGGTTACCTCATCTTACTGCTGGGATGACCAAATTGCCTGCTAGACAGCACAGTTAGGCAATTTTATTGCTCTTATCAACGGAATGATTTTGCTTGTAGGTGGCTTGTCCTTTTCCATGAACAGGCCTGTCCCTTACCCACTTCCTTGGCAAAATTCACGTGGATGATAGTCCTGCTCTCATTGCAGCTCAAACAGAAACAGTCATTGGTTCCTTTGCCTCTCCATGTTATGGGCATGTCCCGTTTGCCCAAGATGGGAAAGTTTGCAGTTGGAACAAAGATGAAGCCCAAGTGTTGATGGCAAGAGTTATTGTCAGGACTCCCAGGATGTTGAGCACAATTCCAGCTTTGGCCTGGAATTATAAAAGAGAAGGGTTGTTAGTTGAACTGAGCACTTTGTTTCCTTCTGTGCTGATTAGGGTTGTTTGTATGGATAGATTTTCTCTTTGGCCTTTTTTTCACAACTCCATCAGAACTCCATCAAATTACATTTAGGCTGGTTTTCTTCATAAATATCATTTGTATTAGGGGGGAAATGAGCTTCCATTGGATAAAACTCTTAAACTAGAAGTCCTGAAATTCTTTTAATCCACTTATGTGGGACTTTCCTTTCTGACTTGGTATTTTCCTGTAATGTTACTTTGGATTTCGTCTTGGATTGCTTATAAGTTAGAAAAGTTTTCAAGAGACATGGCCATTGCTGTCCTTTCTTTAACACAGTGGCTTCTCAGGGCATCAGGTCAGCCCAGTGAGATGTGCCAGGCTGTCCCCTATCCCTGCAGAAGGAGTGTCCACATGACAAGACTCTTTGACACTTCTATGCTCTACATTGGAGCTTTTCAAACAATTAGACATTTCTCATTGATCACAAGGTTTTTTTGGAACACCTTCAAGAGGCCTTGGCTGTTCTTAGAGCTCAGTAGCACCTTGATAAGCCTCTGAGTGTGTATTAGAGTCAGTGTGACCCTTTTTAGTGCACATGTGTGTTCTTTCCATTTGGTGTAAGCTGAGCACAGGGAGTTTTTTAACACTCTTCCAAGAAGAACCAACATTAGAAAAAGGAAAGACCAACAATGAAAATTCTGAAAAGAATGTTTTTTCTCACCATATCAATAACTCTGAGCTGTCCATATGAGAAGACAATGGCATTGGGAGGAGTGGCCACTGGGAGCATGAATGCCAGTGATGCAGAAAGTGTACAGGGCAGCATGACATAGAGTGGGTTGAGGCAGATTGCTTCAGCCTGTGCAGGAAGGGAGAGCAAAGATGATGGTTTTGATACACAAAAGTGCATAGAAATCTTTTGGTTGGTTGTATTTGTCCATATCAGATACCTCATTCTTCCACAAATACTGCAGCCACTCATATTTTGGTGCTGCTTTAGACACTTCTAGCCAAAGTCTTTATGCAGCAAATGCAAGAATTGATTTTGTGGTCAGTGCCTTGTGCTCCTGATGTTGCATTATAAATGGATAATAATGATTGTATTCAACTCTAAACACAGGAGAAAATGTAGAGTGGGTTCAAACTGGTTAAGAACAAAATTAAGTTATCTGAGGAGACAGCAGAGCCCAAACTCTGGAGGTGAGTGGATTAGTTTGGGGGTTCACTGAAGTGTGTAGCCTCTGCAAAAAGATTTTGGAGTAGCTTATTCCAGTTTCTGTCTGGAACCATCTTTTCATGCTGCAGAACTATGTCTACCCCAGCAACAGGAATCTCCTGTGGAAATGCAAAAGTCTGAATTAGGTCATGCTATCACCTTCAGAGCCTTCTGGAAGGCTAGTGGTCGGAGTGAAATACAGTAATGGAATGTTGCAGGGAAGCAAAAGCTGCTGCTGCTGTCTCCATGCAGAACAAATTGGAAAAAACAAGTACAGCTGGCAGTGACCTCATGGGGTTGTTTAGGCCAGAAGGCAAAGTCTAATATGTCAATGAAATTAATCCCTTTACTTTTCACCAGCAATGATTCTAGAAAGGTTGAACTAAGCACAGTGTGTGTGAATATACACATATATGCACATACATTTATATGTATTGTAAGTCTTGTATTCCTGACTGGATACATGAACCAGTGCTTGGCTATGTCAGCCAGTTAGTTTTAATAACTGAGCAGATATATGTTTGGAGAAGAGTTGAAAACTGTTCTTAGAAGAGTGTTTTGAAATGCTAGAACTTACCATTGAAGCCAGAATAGGGAGGAAGAGGGTGGTGGTGGCCACGTTGCTGGTGCACTCAGTGAAAGTGGCAATCAGGAGACACAACAGGAAAGCAATGGCAGGGTGAGGGATTTGCTGCAGAGGAGTCAGTTTGGTACCTAACCATGCAGACAGACCAGATTCCTGTAACAGAGGAAATGGGGCTGTCAGGATTATAGGCTGAAGAAGAAATAATCACATCAGTCCGGAGTGGAAGGATTATATCTTGTCTGTCTTATGTACGATGGTCCTACCTATAGTTTCCAGTTGTTTTGGGGTTTTTTTCTCAGTAGCAACACAAAAATATTGACTAGTATAAGGTGTATGAGCAGCTTTAAAACTTATCCATTTATTTCCATGTATTCTCTTTGTGATGCTTGGTTTCTTTTTTCCTGTTTCCCATATTGATCTGCATCCTTGTTTTCTAGAAACACTTTTACAAGTCATTGTGATCTTTGCATTCTAAACTAGTATTTTGAGGCACTTGAAGCCTTCTCCAATCTGTTTATGGTCTATGGCTTTAACAAATGTATTGTTATTTCCATCACCTGTCATTACTGAAAAACAACCTGTAGCACTGGACTCCTGGCAGATTCCTGCAGAAGTACATCAGTACATCCCTCAATCTGCCAGACAGATGTTTTTATCTGCTCCTGAAGGTTCTCCAGTGAGCTCTACATTTGTCTTCTAGTAGCTTTAAATCATATTTCCATAAGTGGTTTGTTTGCAACAGTTTGGAGACAATATTGGTAGGATCTCTCCTCATGCTTGCCACATCAAGTGCATTTGATTTGAAAGAACCTTTAATGGGGCAGTTTCTTAGTCATCCACTTATCTACAAACATAGTTAATCACGCTGCCCTGATTGGTAGCACCATCCCATGGCACAGGTAACAACAAGGATTTGTTCTAATCACAGGACAGTGAGGTCTCTCCCACTGCCAGCAGCTGAGGAAAGGCGAGTTTGATGCTCCCAGTGTGCCCTCTTGTGTCCTGGGACAGCATGAAAAGCCAGATGGAAAACGCCCAGGAAGACATAAATCCCAGGTAAGCCGAGGAATGTTACCTCACTGCCTTTGGCTAAGGCAAAGCCACCTCCCAGCAGAAACACAATGTTCCACGGCATTTTCTGGTGAACTACTTTCCAGTCCAAGAGAGGAGGAGGTGCTCGGAACTTTGACTTGCCTCCTGAAATCCAGAAAGTTTTTTTTTTTAAAGCCATGTGACATATTCTCCAAAGACAGGAGAACTTCTTGATGGGAGGTGAGATTAGTCTGAACATCAGCAAACCCTTTGTCAGCAAGATCAAGTAGACTCTGGAATTATCTCCTGAAGCAAATGCTGAGAGCCTCATCAACAAAAGGTTTAAAACTTGACTTGCAAAAACACTAATGAATGACCTGCAGCTGCTCCAAGAAGCACAGTAGAATGTGGGTAAGGGTGAGTTAAGAGTGTGGCAACTTATCTGTAGAGCTGTGTGTGTTTCTGTTAAGTCATACATTCTCTCCTGAAGGCTCCAGCCTTGGAAGCTTTTACATGTGTATGTACTAGTGTCAGGAACACTGCTGGGAGAAGAGCTTCCTACTTAGTTAAATTGTGACACTGGCACAGGTTGCCCAGGGAGGTAGTAGATGCCCCATCCCTGGCAGAGTTCATTCCAGGTTGGATGAAGCCTTGAGCAACCTGTTCTGGTTGGAGGTGTCTCTGCCCAGGGCAGGACATTGGGTCTGGATGATCTCTAAGGTCCACTCCAACCCCTAAAATTCTATGATTCTGTGAGAAACAGAGAACTTTTCGGGGCTGTTTGCCTTGCCTAGCCTAAAGCATACAGCTGTAGCTCTGCAAGAAGAGCAATTTTGAAACCTCATTTAATATTTGAAATTTTCTTTGTAAACCTTCCCTTCCCAACAACCTGTTCTGACAGTTAATTTT
Source organism: Acanthisitta chloris (assembly GCF_000695815.1). NCBI lineage: Eukaryota > Metazoa > Chordata > Aves > Passeriformes > Acanthisittidae > Acanthisitta > Acanthisitta chloris. The sequence goes on along the minus strand of NW_008669848.1, from coordinate 1,638 downwards.
TGATGCTTCAGTAACTCACCTGTGTGTTGTTCTTCTCTGCTGGAAAAGTCAGAAGGGATGATGAACAACAAAACTGAAATGAAGATGGCAACTGTAGCATCAGTGACGTAGCTGCAAGAGATCAGTCAGATATTTAGTCAGCTGTCTTTTCATTTCTATCAAATCTAACCTACTTCATTTCTAGCCAAAGTGAGGAGGAGAATTGCCAGTACCTTTCACCATTTTGGTTGAAGAGAACTGTTGCCCAGCCTGGTATGAACCCAGGTTCTCTTGTAAACCAGAGCAGTATCAGGAGTATGAAGAGGATCAAAACTGCTATTTCTGCAAACTTCATTTTGCCCAATTTCTTGCTCTCTTCCTTGATGATGGCATAGGCCCTTTGCTCCTTAGCCTTTGCAGAGGGATTTGCAGCACAACCAAAATTCTGCTTAAAACTAGAAGAAAATGAACAGGAAATATCAGTGAAATTTGCCAGATATCCTCAGAATTAATAACCCAAATTTTATACTCAGTTATAATGTCTTTTAGATGTATGTCTTTATGTATGAATACTGAAATGACACATATGATAATCATAGCATCAGCAGCCATGGTGGATAGGAACTGCTTTGTACTGTGTCTTGCCAACACAATCAGGAAGAAATTTCCTGCCCTGAAAAGCTCATGTTTTAAATATAAAAAAAGTGTGTTATCTGGACACGTGGGAGAAAAAAAAAAAGTTAGAATCACAGAATGGTTTGCATTGGAAGAGATCTTCAAGACCATCTCATTCTACACCTCTGCCATGGGCAGGGACCCCTTCCACTAGATCAGGATAAGGTTAGTGTGATCACTAGGAAGTGAAGAGTTGCCAAGCTTTTTTAAATGACAGAAAATGAGAATTTTAAAGGAGGAATTTGAAGATGAAAGGACCATTTCAGGTATTACAGCACTATCCACATAAAATAAGGATGACTGGGGTAATAGAAACATGCTAGGCTAAGTATTAAATAGGTAGATGATGCAAGCTGGTTGCGTGGAGTGATGAGCATTGGAACTAGCACAATGCTAATCCTCTAGGTCTATAGCAACTCTCCTTACAAAGGCATTTACCAGCTCCATGGAGAAATCAATTTCCTGCTCTGAAGCACAGCAATCTCTTAGGACAGGACAGCAGTGCCACAGAACAGGTCATGTGCTGTTAGAACTTCCTATTTTCATCTGCAGAGTATATTTAACTGGATTGGATCAGATTCCTCAGAGAAAAGGTTGTAGTATTTTAACAGACACTGTGTGAGCTGTTCTGCTCCTCTCTGGTGTATGTGAGGCATTTGTGACTTGCTGTGTGACTTTCCCCATCGACAAAAGGATCACTCTGTGCCATGAGCCCTTGACCACAGGCCTGTCAGTTGGATTGCAGAGGGTGAAGGGTACTCACTTAAAGCCCAAGTACAGGATCTGCAGCCAAATCCATGCCAAAACCAGTAACACGAGCATGGTGGGGAAGGCAAAGGAGAACCAGGAGGCAAAGTTGATGACACCACCATTGTCAGGATAGCGGCTGTAAAATGCAGGTGGCTGTTAGCATCCAACATTCCACATTCTCTGCTGTATTTGATTAACAAATTAGAAAATCACAGAATCATAGAATTTAGGAGT